>NC_052499.1:39669963-39774411 GCF_016617805.1 Bactrocera tryoni
ATGTGATTAAAAAACCAAATGTTGAATAAGAGAATAGTTACCATTTTAAGCAGCTACGATGCCTCAGGTATGAAACCTATTCGAAGAACTTTAAAAAGAGGTAGAACCGTCAACATTAGCAAACCAAAAGTTATCCTAAACTACAATTTGAATATGGGATGTGGCGATAAGGCCGATCAATATGCAAGTTCACTTTGTTTTATGAGAAAATTATGTAAATTGGTGAGAAAAATGTTTTTCTGATTTTCGTGATGAAATATTTCCAAACCTAGATACAGAGGAAAGGCTAAATGGCAAACTCCATATATTGCCTCTCTGTGAAGATGTAAAAAGTAAAGATTGTTCCGTATATTTAAACAGAAAAATTTTGTGACACATGTTCTCGGGGACTTCATATTGGAGACTGCTTTGAAAGATACCACACGATAAAGAACTATAAAATATAAATTTTTCATTAATTTAAACATAATATTATATTACATGTATCTTAAGTTTTGAAAAGAGTTAATAAATTTTATTTTTCCGTCTTGCATACTGTGTATTACTGTTTTTTCAACGAAAATTAATTCCGGCCAGCATGATACCCATATAGTTATAAAATTAATATGGTCGCAAAGCGTTAAATTAATTACAATTTTAATCTGCTGATGATGAAAAAGCACTCATATACTTAAGACCTTAAGTGATTGCTGAGTACTAAGCATAAGTATCTTTCTGTGAATGATTAAAAGTACAATTTTATGAGAATTTAGCATACCACATAAAGGTAAACACGAGTTAAGAACCACCGCGGGATCCTTCATACTTTTTGGTTCCTTTAGAACTCGCTTAATACAAAAAAAATAAAATATGAATGGTAAAGTAATTTGAAATTTTACAGATATCGAAATATTAACGATGAATTTTTTTATAGAAACTAATTTGATAAATCCAGTTGTATGCCGTGAATAGCAAGATCAATAAAGACTTCAGATAACCCCAGATGTTGTCAAGATCAACTTTTCCAATTGCGGCTATAAAACATTGGTTATCAAAGAAAAAGCAATATCAGAAAATTCACGACGCTTACTGTGGTTTAATGTCTTCAGTTTTATACATATACAACCCCAAATTCTTTCTTAAAATCCTCAAAAAAGGTAGTATGAATTCTTGAGAAGGTCTTGGAAACGGCAAATTGCGGTCTTCGGCAACAATTACTTGATCGACAGCAATGTTTATTACTTACAACGGTTCTTTGTCTTGTTGGCACATTACATTATGTAAAGAAAATGTGCGACCAAAATTTTCACCAACTCGACGAAAATCGAGCAGAGGTGAACGATTATTACGACCACAAAATGGCAGAAGTGCACGAAATTTGCAATTGGAGGCCGTTTATTTTGATAATAAAATTGAATACTTTGCAAACGTTGTTCTTGCGAATATATATTCTTGATGAAATTATCAATATTACCTAATAAAACTATATAAAAGATACATATCATGACATATTAGAAATGGCCCAAACGACTCTTTGAAATCCTATCGTCAATATTGGGAAACCAGGTACTTATAATAAACGAGGAGGGTCTCATTCATCCAGATAATAGTCCTGACTTAGCACCAAGTGATTACTTCTTGTACCATATGTATAATTAACAGATATGAGCTACCTACCAAGTAGAGACGTTTTCGACAATATTAAACATGAACACATTAATAATCACCTGAAATGGTTGCCATAAAATTTGTAAACTTTCTTTCGCACTTTAGATCACGGCTAACCTCTAGTGCACCATATTTTTTTCGATAAATTTATACCACCTTTCATATATCACGAAGTCAAAGATAATAGTTCTATGGTTTAGCGTAATAATGAGGTGCTCATGTATTTAATTTTTGTTGTACAATAATATCATATCTATATGGATACTTTTTATGTAATCATATGCAATATACATATTATATATGTATGTATATAATCAAAATCAAAAAAAAACTCGAACTAGGAATATTATAATGTCAATTGTTGAGATATTGTTTGCTTTTATTACCGTACTTATATCCATTTTACTTGCGAAAGAATTTTTAACGGTCGCATTCTTTTCGTCGTCAAAACTAAAGGACTCGGTGCAACCAAGGTAAAGGTAGAAAGTAAAAGCGAACTAGTTAGAATTGGTGTATAAGGCGTTGGCGTTGCAAATTAAAGATATTCCTTCCGTTCTGGAAAATCATGCGGTTATATATGGTACGTTGGCATAAATAGCGTATTATGTGACGGAGCGTGTGAGAGTTGATAATGTTCGAAACTGTTGAAACTCCAATACCGTGATTATATTTGTTGCCATTTTGAAGTCAATTTCATATTGCCTCTCTTATAGAAATTTTCTTCCCTACTTGGTGAAAACTGGACAGTCAGGTTTCACAAGCTTCTCATGAAATTTCATGTAAATATAAGCAGTACTACGCTGGATCGGACCACTATAGCTTATAGCTGCTATAGAAGCTATGAAAGATATTACCGAAATTATTTTTTTCTTGTTTTCACTCAATAGTTCGTTAACAGATGAAATCACAAAATAAAATTTGCATCACAGGACAGAAGAGGTAAAAGTTGCATAGCTGTAATTGGTTAGTGAGATATGGCAGTTTGATATCTCACGAATCAAATAAAGATATTCCTTCCGTTCTGGAAAATCATGCGGTTATACGAGGTGTGTTCAAAAAGTATCGTGAATTTTGTGTTTTTTCAAAAATTATTTATTTATTCATGAATATCTATGTTGTCCCCTTCAAAGTAATCCCCATGAGATATTATACACTTGTGCCATCGGTTTCTCCAATCTTCGAAGCACTTCAAAAAATCATTTTTTGTTATCTTCTTCAGCTCCTCCTTCGAAGCCGTCTTTATCTCGTCAAGAGAAACGTAACGTCGTCCTTTCATGGGCCTCTTCAGTTTAGGGAACAAGAAAAAGTCACAGGGGGCCAGATCTGGGGAATACGGTGGCTGCGGCATCATTAGTGTGTGGTTTTTCGCCAAAAAGTCGCGCACAAGCAACGATGTGTGAGCAGGGGCGTTATCGTGGTGTAAAAGCCAATTTTTGTTCTTCCACAAATCCGGGCGTTTCTGGCGGATTGCTTCGCGCAAATTGTGCATAACTTGCAGGTAATATGCCTTATTGCTTCCCTGTGGCAAGAACTCATGATGCACCACGCCCCTGTAATCGAAGAAAACTGTCAGCAAACTGTAGCGATACTTTTTGAACACACCTCGTATATGGTACGTTGGCATAAATGGCGTATTGTGTGTAATGCATATGGCAGTTTGATATCTCACGAACCAATTACAGCTATGCAATTTTTACCTCTTCTGTTCTTTAGTATCAATATCTAATAATTTGACTAGATAATTTCAAAAATGCATAAGGCTCTTTATCATACTTCAACGTCTTCTGCTATTTGCCACATCCTTTTATACTCATTATATTACCCAGTGTTCATATATACAACTCACTAATTATCTGCGAATTCGTATTGCAGTTATTGCCGTGTGCTAATCCTTAGACTTTGTGTAAATTATGTTGGCTTGAGGGATTGGGGTGCAGACTACCTCAATCCATCACTAGTGGTCTGGTTGTAGTACTGACATTTGTGCATAGCCACGAATTTGGCGGACTTTATTTAAATGCATTACGCGCCGCAACAGATGGTGTGTATTGAAGAATGAGAGAATTATTCGCGCTTTCACAAATTCAAACTCATTATTAGGTGCCTTCTATTAAGCAGATGTAGGTAACGGCTCTGCACAGAGCAGTCATAAGGCAGCATTTTGGATTAATGGCCTGCTGAAGCAAACCAGTGCATAAAGTGCTGAAGCACTGGTATAAGTCACAGCGCTTTCAGGAAATTGTACAGTAAACATTCGTTACTTGACACAATGTGTAATGCATGTTCCCGAGTATCCATGCAGCCGTAGCATCGGTCAAGAGCTGGGCATGAGTCATCAAAAATTCATTTCAAATTCAATAAAAGAAAATCAATAAAAATACCGCAAGACATTTTTGACAAACCATTATCATATCTGGTGAATAAACTTTTGTTATTGTGAAAAAAAACTAGATAAAAATTAATTTGGCGTGTTGTTAAAATGTTGCTTTCTAAAGATAAAAATACAGTTAAGCAAAAAACTTGGCTTGATGATAAGTTTCCGGACACTGTCCCAGGAAAATCACCCATCACGGATTGGTAAGCTAAGCTTAACAGTGAAAAGAGCATCGAAGACGGTGAAAGCAGTGCATGTCAAAAAAGTATGTTACCGACGCCAACTTCAAAAAACTTCACAAAATAATTTTGGATGAATATAAAGTGAAGTTGTTTGACCTAAAGATATGAACTGAATGTGTACATCATATCATTCACGAATAATTGGGCATAAGAAAGCTTTGTGCAAAATCCAGAACCAACAACGAGTTGCTAATTCGAAGAAGTGTTTGAAGATCTTCAAGCGTAATAAACCCAATCGACAGTCATCAGAGTGGACTTAATACGATGAAATTGCTCAAAAGCGTGGAAAAAAACAAAAGTCGCTTGGCAAAGTTATGACGTCTGTATTTTGAGATGCGCCTGGAATAATTTTTACCGAATACACTGAAAAACGTATAACCATCAACAGCGACTATTATATAGCTTTATTGGTCCGTGTCAAGGGCAAAATAGTCGAAAAACTGTCGCATCTGAAGAAAGGCAAGGTACCGTGTCACAAGCGATGGCAAAACTCCATGAATCCAAAGCACAAATCATACTACAAAGATGGTATCAGTAAGTTGGAGAGTTTGTATGGTCAGTGAACCATCGTTGAAGGGAACTATGTTGGATACAAAAGACGAATTTTGCCAATGAATGGTTTTACTATGGTGGACCGGGGCCTTTTCAATTGCAGAAGTATCGACCAAGCTAATGAATTATTTTATTTCAATTCTCAACACCTTAAAATACTTCGTCGCCTTTAATTCCTTCATATTTCGAGAAAATAAAGGGTTCAGTTACACCGGAACTTACCTCCCAACTCTCTTGTTTCACTCGCACTTTTAGTCGTTTTATACGAGCAACTGGAACAGGGAATAGTTTTACATACACAAAGTATGCGTAAAGTATAGAATATTGGAGAAAATGTATTTATGTATATTGCTCACATATCTTAAATATTGACCAAAATCGATGGTGTAAAACCAACTGGAAGTTGGAAGAAGTTTGAAAATTTCACATTAGACACGATTTTATCTATGTTTGGCATTACCATATATTATTAACTGAGTTTGAGTTTGAGTTTCATTAAAGTACCTCACATACATGAAAGTACTTCATATACCATTATATAGCGAAAAAAGTCAGCCCGATGTACGAAAATAACGATATGTATACTAGTTTTATGGGGGCAGGGTAAGTTTCCACTTAATTTCATCCATTTTAAGGTTAAAGGTTTACAACGAACTGGAAAAGTACACTTCCTCAAAAATATATGAAGATAACTCACATGTGATATAAAATCTACTCGAAGTTCGACAATTTTTCTTTACGTGTATACGGGGGATCAACATTTGCCCGATTCCTACACATGGGTCCACTTATTAGGTATGTGGTGGCTGGAATAGTTGTAGTAACAAATTTTATTTCTGTTACATTTACTGGTGCTTGATTTGTATACCGAAAAGTGAAAGAATCAGATGGAATTTAGCCTTTGATTATAGGAGGTATTTGTAGTCTGATTTCGACCATATTCGCATTGTAACATAGCAATGTCAAGATAATACTTTTTCCGAAATTTAGTTGAAATTAGTAAAATAGATACCGCGTTATGGGTGCTCACCTAAATATGCGTAGTGCCACGACCCTCGTCGAATTCTGATACTGGCTCCTTAAAATATTTTTTGAATCAGTTCGGGTGCAAAATTTAGTGCATTAGATACTTGAAACAAATAACCTAAAGTATGTCTTCAATTAATCAAACTTCAACCGTTAATATCATTTAAAAAGTTAGGTTAACAAAAAAAATCTTAATAACAAAATCTATGAAAAGGAATATTTTTGAAAACAGTTGGAAGCGAGACATGAATTTTTCTCTCAGATAATAAGAAAAAAATAGAAACTACTGTTCACTCTTAATTTACTGCCTTTATGAGAATATTACATATTGCTTATTTTGTAAGTATTGCTGTAATTTTGAACACAAGCGGCTTTGAACTTCAAAAAAATCAAATTAATTAAAGTTTTGCCTTTTTGATTTCATAGCATAGTTGATATTCCTATACCTACAAGTATAAATATAGACACTATACTTGTAGAGTCAATATGTATGAGCATATAGCACCAACATGTTTGAATGTTAATGCAGAAGCTTAAATGCTTGATGCAGTTGGTATGGTTTGCATTCAATTTTACAACCTTGGTTTACATATAATATGTACCGCCAGCTATAACATTGCGGCTTAAAAACTCAGTAAAATAACCACTAATACTTCACTAACTTGTGCCATTAATCAAACAATTGCTTGATTAGCAACGGTAAACCCCAAGCAACTTTGGTTACGCCTAATTTAATACTCAAATACAAATTGTGGATACATGATTGTCATGCGGGACCATATGTTTCATTTATAGTTTTATTTATAATGCGCGATATTGGTTTTGATAAATATATATACATTTGTACAATGCAACACTTGTCTCACCTCCAATCCATTATTGTAGGTATATGCCGCCAGCTTCTTAAAATTTCCTTACACAGTATCAAACATAACAAAATTCCCTTTTTATTTGAGAAAAAATTTTATTAAATACGCCATTTCAATCAAAGCAATTTATAAAGTCAGGCACTTAAATAGCCACAACAAATCATTGCAAATTGTTAATATCATAAAATCAGGTTCAAATTAGCACCGCAATTTACATTGTAAACGTCAAGCTGACAGGAAAAGCTCCGCTGACACGCTTAGTTAAACATTCAAACACACAGCGAAAATGAAATATGCTAGTTATGCATGTTTTTCTTGCAGAGAAGGTGGTATGGCCTAATGAACAGGTGTAGGCCATGGCGTATACGTGACAAATCATGTTCCACATAGTACATAGAACAGATAAGCATATAAACCACAGACCATATTCATCGTTGCGGTTTCATGAAATAAATGTGTAGTAAACAATGTCGACACGAAAATTAAACTTTCGTTTTAAAAAAAACGGACCGGGGCGAATTATGTGTATGTAAGTGTATCAATGAAATATAAAACATGGTGTAGCCTTCACAAATATAAAAAATTCGACTCAGTTTGTCATACTGATCATTAGATATGTATGTATATATACAAGGTCTGTCGCAAAAGAAACAGGACTGTTACAAAAACAAAATACAAAAAATTAATATTTTTCAAAAGTTATATTTTTTTTATTCAAAGTAGTTTCCTTGTGCTTCGATACAGCGTTTAGCCCGGTCAATTCGCATTTCAAATGAGTGTTTAAGGTCATTTTTCGCAATGCTCTTGAGAATATTGGTCGTCGCCTTTTGGATAGCTGAAATGTCCTGAAACCAGTGTCCTTTCATGGGCAAATGAAGTTTTCCAAATAGGTAAAAATCACAGGGTGCCAGATCAGGTGAGTAGGGTGAGTGATTAATGGCTCATGGTGAGTATTAATTTTTACGAAATGCCAACAAGAGATCAATTTTTTTATTTCATACACCCACCAATAGGTGGCGCCACCAGAAACAGTTATATTTAAAAAGTTCTGTTTCTTTTGCGACAAACCTTGTATATATATATATATATATATATATATATATATATATATATTATAGAGACTCCAACGTTTCCGTCTGAGTGTTATAAACATCACGGCAAATTCAATACACCCTGTTCAGAGTATGAAAAAAAATACGGACGGAGTACAACGTAGAAATACTAGCAATTATAATTTTTTTATGAGAGAACTGTGAAGAAAATTTACAAGCATTCCAACAACGAAATCATTTGATCAAAAGATGGCAAATGCATACAGATATAGAACGATGTCAAAATTTCCTGAGTCTTCAAATTTTCATGTTGTATTGAAACATTTTGGGCCCGATATATCGCTCTCGAAGATATTTATATCAAAATTAAAATAAAAATTTCACTAAAAAAACGTCTATGTTTGCTTACGAACTGGCACCAACTATATGTATCTTTATCGATTGCCCAGTGGGAATTTCATGACATTTCATAGATTGGATGTGAAGTTATTGCGTTTCAAGTGTCAGTATGTTTGTGTTATCGCACAGTGGTCGGTCTTGTATGGATTTAGTGGCCAAAAATACTTCCACTGCCTAAATAAAAATAAAACTTTTGCCAAAGCTTTTTAAAATCTCCGTCTTCCATTTCCCACTTCGACACCCCCCGAAGGTAACAAATTTTAATTAATTATATTAAATTAAGAAAGTTGATAAACGAAAAAAGGAACATTTTGAATATTAGTCAACTAAATCAAAAACTGATTTTAATAAAATTTATTTACTTTTGCATGATAGTTTCTTTGACGGGTGATGAAAGGATCTAAGCTCAAGAGCATTCGGTTTAGCAAGTCCTGATTTGTAGCGATCCGTTAGTTCTTTCGTATATGATGGAGTCGATACATCTTAACGTCCTTATTGCTTGACTCAACTCTCAGCTCTTATGAGAGCTCTCCAATTGAAACTGCTGCATCTATATAAATAAAAATGAATTGTTGTTCGTTAGTCTGATTGAAACTCGAGAACGGCTGGGTCGATTGAGCTGATTTTTGTTTTAAAATGTTTATCGTAGTCCAGGGTAGGTCTAAACGGTGAGCAAATAAGGCAAAATTACGAGTAAGATACAGTAAAACGACAATTCCATTTTCCCATATAAAAGTTGACCACTTACTTGCTGTCAAACATTTGACGGTATTTGTACTCTCAGTTCCACTCGAATTGAAGAACGCATTAAAACAAGACTTCTGAATCGACAACATAATATCAACTTTGCTCATAACATCGTGTATTTAAATTTCAATTTCAAAATATATAAATATAATTAATGTGTTGACATGTTTGATGGTGCCAATCTTACAGTGTTACCAACTCTTTTTTTTTACTTTTTTACTTTTACTTTTATTATAATAACGGGGCATCTCTGCCTGTGCAGACTCCACATTGCTCATTGCTTACTAGATATAGAATACTACATAGTTTGCCATATATGGTAAGCTAGAAGCTGTCTCTTCAGCAGTTTAACAGCGCAGTTATCATTTATATGAAAATTTCGAAGAGGCAACATATTCCATTTCCACATATGCCGACAGCATTTTAATTTTGGTAATATGAAAATTAGAAGCGCGAGTTAAGACGGTTGTGTTATATTATAAAAATAAAGTACATTTTCAAAATAACATTTAATATTTAGTTTAATATTGTTAATTTATAGAAATATTATGGAAATTGGGTTGAGAAGTCTTAAACTTAATAAACTTATACAAGCATAAATCAAAATATCATTTCTCATTTTAAATTTATTATTTTAATTTCAAAATATAAATATAATTAATGTGTTGACATAATAATATCATTTCTCATTTTAAATTCATTATTTTAATTGGTATAAAAAGTTATGCCACAATAATTATATAGTAGTCCAAAAACATAAATTCTTATTTTTCCCAGAAATACATTTGTAAAAAAGGATCTTTATCCTTTGTTATTATCTTATTTTTTCCAAAAATACATTTGAAAACAAAAGGATATTTATCCTTTTTTTATGTTCCACACAAAAGATTTAAGGAGTTCAAGAAAAAATAAATTTTTCAAGAGCTCAAAGCTTTCGCTACGTCATCTCGAACCTACCTACCCTACGCTTTTGCGCAAATGATTATATCATGATAGCAAATGCCCACATACAGATTTGGCAATGGCAATAACAGTTAGTATTCTATAAATTCTATCCTGTCGAGATGCCCTGTAATAAGTGTGGAACGTTCGGATACACTTATTACAGGGCATCTCGACAGGATAGAATTTATAGAATACTAACTGTTATTGCCATTGCCAAATCTGTATGTGGGCATTTGCTATCATGATATAATCATTTGCGCAAAAGCGTAGGGTAGCGTATTGTTTTGTCATCTCATGTAAAAAGCACGTGTATCCGAACGTTACATTGTTTTGTCCATAAATTTAGAGACTTTTTGCTGCGCTCCTACTTTAACATCCTTGGTTTTGTCATCTCATGTTCAAAAAAATTAATTGGAGAAATATTGAAATACTGCTAAAAGTGATTTTCTTCTCGCTGCTTACAATGCCGAGGAAAAGAAAACGACCTGACATAGGTCGTCGAAGTTGTGTAAATGTGCAACGAGCTACTTTACGCTCCAACCGCACTAATGACCAGCGAGATGCTGATAATGATAACAGTCGTACAAGTATGGGAGAATTACGTTCAAGAGTAAATAACTATAAAGTGGATAGGGGGAGAATGGAACGAGTTCGTGCACATCGATCACAACAGCAGCGAGCACGGGATAACGAATTTAATCTACTCCGCAGACGCAATGCTCCTGTAAACCTCGAACGAGGAGCATTTTCCTACGATCCGGAATTTGATTATAGTGCCGACAAATCTGTGACGATTGGAGAAATGTCAATCATTTGTCAACATTGTAAAGCATTAAAGTACAGTAGTGAACCTGCAGGATTATGTTGTGCTGGTGGCAATGTACAATTGCCTCAATTAGTTCCACCACCTGAACCGTTACACTCATTAGTTAATGGGATAGAAAGTGAGTCTAAACACTTCTTGGCCAACATCCAAAAGTATAATAATTGCTTCCAAATGACATCGTTTGGTGCAACGCATATAGTACAAGACGGGTTCATGCCTACTTTCAAGGTAGTATACCATAATTGTTTTAGTGAAATTCTAATTTGTATTTGTATCACAATTAATTTAACCAGTTCTTAAACAATTACAGATACAAAGACAAATTCATCACCTACTGGGGGCAGTACGCTGCCAGTGCCAGATGCAGATCATACATTTTTGCAAATTTATTTTATGGGCAATCAAGATGTGGAAGTTGATACACGTTGTGGTCATAATCCAACCGTCAAGCGAATCATTGTCCAACAACTGCAAACATTTCTTCACGAGAATCAAATGAATTAGTGAAGATGTTCAAAATGGCACTGGATCGGATGCCATCAGACAGCCATAATATTGTAATAAGAGCCGACAAAACACCTGCTTGAGAGCATGCAAGGAGGTTTAATTCACCGACAATAGATGAAGTGGCTATTGTCGTTGTTGGAGAGAATTTGTAATCAAGAGATATTGTACTTCATCGCCGGAACAATAAATTGAAACGTGTATATGAAACGCATAGAGCTTATGATGCTTTACAATACCCATTAATTTTCTGGCAGGGAGAAGATGGGTACCATTTTAATATCAAAATGGTTAATCCAACAACAGGTAATTAGATTATACAAAATAAAATATTTTATATGTTCAATATATAAACGTATTTTTTTATCATATGTACTTCCAGGTGCTGATACACACAAAAAAGTCAGTGCCATGAATTATTATGCATACAGACTCATAATCCGTGAAGGTGAAGGAAATCACATTTTGATGTGTCAACGGCTCTTTCATCAGTATGCAGTGGACATGTATGTCAAAATTGAGACTGAAAGATTGACATACATCCGTCTTAACCAACAGCAGCTTCGATCTGAAGAGTACATTCATCTTCGCGATGCAATCAATGCTGATGGCAATGTAAATAATGTAGGAAGAATGACAATTTTACCGGCCACTTACATCGGAAGCCCGCGCCACATGCACGAGTACGCTCAAGATGCGATGTCTTATGTTCGAAAGTATGGCCGTCCAGACCTATTTATTACATTCACCTGTAACCCACAATGGATTGAAATAAAAAAAGAACTGCTACACAACCAAACACCACTTGATAGGCATGACAAAACTATTTGTTCTGTTTTTTTTTTAAGTCCTGTTTACTTTGGAACCCACCTTGTATGTTATTATTTCCTTTATATTTTTGTATCACTGTCTACGATTTCATGCAAGTGTAGGTCTGTTTTCTTTAACTAGTCAAATATATCTGAGTCCATTTATAATTTCGCCTATATAAATTTTTTAGAAATATTTCTCAAGTCTTTCCGTGACTCGCTAGGTCTTCTTTTCCAGTGGCATACGCATGAAGAAAAGTAATTGAGTTTTTAATAAGAAGTAGGCGTTTTCAGGAATCATCTTAATCACTTTCACTGTTATAGAAAAAACCTTTATACAAAATATTATAATGCTCTCTTTTGATCGTTCCCAGGAGATGACGTGGGGTCAAGAACATGATCTTGACGTTAGTATACCCTTGTCCCTACTCTCCAGTCCATTTCAAGCCCGTCGGTATAGATAGAGGTAGTATATTCCTTCCCTACTAACCCTCTTCTCTATTCACATCTACCGATTAAACATTTAGCAACTATTCTGTGAAATAGTTTGAGTTTTAAACTTTTAAAACCGTATATTTTTTATTCATTTTTATTTATTATTCATTTTAAACAAGTTAAAACAAAAATATTAAAATCCTCTTTGCTTTCACTATGATTGAAAAGTTCGCACATTTAGGAAACTTTCTGAACAACTTAACCTTTTTCGGTATTTGCACAACTTTTTAGTCCACTTCCCCTTGAACAGAAACTGTTAATAGTACGGAGATGACTTACAATTTAAAATAACTCTACTTAAATATTGAAGTAGTCGTCTATTTAGCATATGACTTGTCTACGAGTAAACATAACAAAAAGACGTTTTAGCTACAACTGACTTGCAATTTGCCAAGTAAATCACTTTCCAAGACATTATCCAGTTGAGCAAAGTAAACAAAAGAGCAACTCACGAAAGCGGAACTAAATTGCAGAACTTGACTACAATTGCTGTCAAAAGGTGGTAAGGAAATGAGATAAGTAAGAAACGTAAGGAAATCGTTTATTTTCCTCTTTAATCTTCAATCGAATTTTTGATAGAAGACAAATTAAATATAAAAGAGTATTGATTGTACCAGTGGATAAAATAAGTAATGAAACCGAAAGCTTTAAAAATGATAAGGTGTATCAAATAATTGAAAAATATTAATTAACTTTTAATGTGTCAAAGGCAAAACCATTTTATATATATTTGCATATATTGCAATTCTCATGAATGCGGTTGTAATCATTAATTAGTTACTAATTATTGGCTAAGGTACGTTATTTAAGGGTTGTGAACAAATGACTACCTGTAGACGTTCTTCAACGAAAAACGTTAGGCTGAGTTATCAATTTTTTATAGTTGATTTAAAATATTGCGACAATTTTACTGCAATAAATAATTGCTTTTTAATTCTTAATTCTAAGAGCGAAAGACTAATCCCTCAGTAAAATTTTCCCTACTTGACTTCTTTGGTCATTGTTCGTGAAGTTCACAAATATTCGTATTATATTATAGGTATTCATTCGACTGCGCCAAATCTAAATGATTCGTTATGGTTGCCGCTAATAATGGTGAATTGCACGCAAAATAGATAAAACGATTTTTTTAGTCAATAACAAAGAAAAATAAGTCAATATCGGTAAAATACTGTATTGCAAATGGAATAATTAACGAGATGTAAAAAAAATGATAATTAAAATCTGTTCTGTTATCGATTCCTTTTATCACGTAAACACATTTCTTACACCATAATATTTCAATTTAAGTACGTAATATCGTATCAATCATGTCTGAACCAAACTTTTACTTTAAAATATTCTCTAAATTCATTTCCGTTGGCAAGTAATTGCCATAAGAAATGCAAAACGAGAGATAAGTGAAGTAAAATTTTGGGTGCGCAAAGCTACGGATTTCCCATTTGAGTGAGAGCTTTATCATACAACCAAGCCAAGTACAAGAGCTACAAATACTATCGAATATTACTACTAACAGCATATCTATTATTAAATACCCATCTCCCAACTTCACTTCGTTCAACTGTTTATAACCTCTGCAACAATTTTATATTTTTGTTCGTAGAAATATTTTCAACTTTGGGTCACAGAATACATACATTTTAATCAAATCAAAGAACACTTTGAACTCAAAACGGCCGGAAGTGTGAGCATCTTAAAATTGTAGCTAAGCATAGAGCTAAGCTGAGACAGATTAGAAATTTATTTCATTCATGTTCCGTTCCGTATTGAGGTCTATCTAAGTGCCACTGAAAACGACCATTGAATATCCGGTATTATAAACACAATACTCACATAAATTTATAATAAACAAATTTTAAATTTTGTAAGTTTAAGTTGCTACATTGTTTTATTCATATAAATGTTGTTTGTAACACCTAAAGCTAATAGAGATACGCGTAGAATTATATACTTAAATAATAACGGTGACAAAGGGAGGTTCTGCCCGTATGTCTGTCGGTCTGTATGTTTAAGTGATATACTTGTAGATAAAAATTTAGATGCCACAATGAAACCTTGGGCACGAATATTTGCCACCCACGAGAAGGTTGATATTGCAGATGGGCGAAAGTTTAATTGAAAATTTACAAAGGGCTGTAAGGAAGTCAATAACTAAGATATTAGCTGGTAAAAAACTACCAAAAGAGGGATACATATTTCAACAAAGATGCATTGAATTTCACAACCGAAATGCCGCTTAAGGGCTTCTTAAAATTCTGTGTAAAAATTTTACATTATATATATGAATGAATATATAATAGTTTAGTAGTAAAGAAGATGGGTAAAGTTGGCCATGGAATTACCAGATACATATACTCGTAATAGGAAGATATTCGGTATTTGAACACAATTTATGACGCATTTGTCGGTGAAATCATGCGTTATCTTCCACTGCGTGGAAGCATATTTCCGAATACAAGTATATTTGAGTAACGTCACTAGTTAACGCAGTCAGTCCAGACCGATCCGCTATAACGATTTCCGTCTTTCTTGTCGACTTTGCGCCGTTTCAATACATTGTGAGAACTAAATATCTATACAGAATTTAGCCCACACAACCCATAAAGGCACACCCTATTGTTCACAACACAACGGGAAAACCACGCCACTTCTAGAAACACAAGAAGATCGAGAAACCAGACATGCAGATGTAATGACAACAACAACGCATACGCAGCAGTAAAATCACGCCACGCAAGCAATACAACGGGATACCACGGAGACGGAGAAATCTGACAAGCAGACAAAACAACAACAAGCATACATACGCAGCGGTAAAACCACGCCACTGCCAGCAACATACGCCGTCCCAGCAACACACGCCATCCCAACGCAACATGTTGCGAATGTTTTAGCACGCAGCACAGGCTTGCTGGGGAGTTAGGTGATCGATGATCAGGGAGTCAGCACGGGACTGTGACAGCGTACGCACGTTTGGCATCAGACTACCCAGTGAGTTTATCCTCTGGCTAGTCTTGGTCCCTGACTTGTGAACGCCGTCTGTTAAGGGTGAGCTTGGTAGTGAGTTTATCCTCTGACCAACTCAACCTTTAACATCGCGGTCGCTAACGCAGTCTTCCGTGATCCGGGATCTTTACGCGGCAAATTAATTAAAAGGACCTCTCCAGCGGAGCAGAGGAGCGTAAACGGGTATAACAGTGCAGCGTTATTGAAGCCTACACGAGCGTCGGCAGAAGTAGCCGGACGTAGTCGTCGTAGCACGCGAGTGTTAACGTGTACATCAGGACAGCGTCATCGAAGCCTACACGAGCGCCGGCAGAAGTAGCCGAGCGTAGTCGTCGTAGCACGCGAGCGTCAACGTATAAGCCAGGACATCGTCATCGAAGTTTACAGGAGCGCTGGCAGAAATAGCCGGGCGCAGTCGTCGTAACAGAGGAGTGTCAACGTGTACGCAAGGAGGCTACACGGGAGCGTCAACGTACATCAGAGGATAGTGTCAGCGAAGCCAACGCGAGCGCCGGCCGAAGTAGCCGCGTGTGATCGTCGCGGTACAGGGCAGTAAGTCGTCTAGCGCCCAGAAGCGCAACAGAGCGGGAAACGGTATTGCCCTAACGGGCCACACAGAACCATTACCCTGACAGCGTCGTCCCCGGGCGACGACAGTACAACTCAGAAGACTATTCTGTAACAAAGTAGATTAATATATGTACGTTACATTTTACATATTAATATAAGTAAGTTGAATGAAATAAAGTACGATTCGCAGAAGAGCCCCGATATTTACAAATTTATTGTAACGAACCCTGGACACGGCGAGTATACCTCAGCAATTTATACTTGTAAGAAGCAGGGGCAGAAAAAAGCTTCGTTACAACATGTGATGTTTCAATGTTCTCATAAATATACACCCTGTCAAGAAAGTATCGGGAATTTATAGAGCCTTTGGCACTCGCGTCGAATTGTTTTGATGTCTTCAATTGAGTCGAAGCGTGTTCCCCGTGGTGTATAATATTTCACGGTGGAGGATAAGAAAAAGTCACAGGGGCCATATCTGGTGAATACGGTGCTTGCTCAATAATATTTGTTGAGTGTTTGGCCAAAAATTCTTTCACAATGATGGCTTTGTGCGATGGTGCGTTATCATGATGAAGAATCTACGAATTGTGGGCCCGTTGCATGCCCAATTTTTCATGCATAATCGTACGTACGCTCTCGTGTGACATCTCCAATTTATGGGCGATCTCTCTCAAGCTCATATGGATATTTTCGGCAACAATTTGCTTCAATTATAGTCCGTTATCATCGGTCACACTCGTTAAAGGCCGTCCACGAGGCATGTCTTCGACGGTCTCCCGACCCTCCTTGAATGCTCTGTACCACTCGTTTCACCAAAGCTTTCTGCAATATTTTCAATGTATCGGCACACGAAAATTCATTCACAACACAAAATTTAACACAGATACATAGATCAATATTTTCGGTCATTGTAAAATTCGACAAACACTACTGAGGACGACTGACATAAACAGATGGTGTAAACCCACTGGTTGACAGATCGCGCAAATTTTTGGCATCATAATTGAGGAAAGTTGTACCAACCTAGGAAAACAAATTTACCTGTCTTCATATAAGCGGGAGATTTAAATGAAGAATTCCCGATACTTTTTTGACAGAGTGTATATTCTGATATGCATTATGTATTCCTCATCGAGACCCTCGGGTCTGGCCAGGCATATTTTGTTTTTAAATGTTATTTAAATATATGTAGAGTGTTGCAAACGACTTACGCTTCCAGGTAGCTTCCTAGAATTTCATTGTCTATAGAATTCATAAAAAAATTCAACGATATCGTATCGAAAAGGACGAAAAAAGAATGTTATAATATTACATCTTAGTGCACCAATGGAGCTTGGCTAGACCCCATATATTTTGTATGAACTTTGATATGTTTCTATCACTTCGCACGGTTGATTTATCTGTTTTCATGTTCGTTACATGTCCAAATTGGTTTGTATGCTTATCTAGGTCAAATACTTTAGCCGCTAGAGCGTTTTAAAAGTTAAGAAAAATGTAATTTTTCTCAAAATGTTACATTTTTTGTGAACGCTATTGTCGCGCCAAGCGTGAACAAGGCAGTAAATTTGATTTCAACCAAATCGAGAAGTAAGAAATTTCAAAAATGTATCTATATTGTACATATGTATATGAGCGTAAATACAACACGTATTTCCATACAAATGTATGTAAACACCACTTAGCCTAGCCAAGCACCATTGGTCTCGACTAAGTGTATCAGTATCAGTATATACCAGGGGTATATATATTGATATATATACATACATATATATTTTGATTTTCTATCTTTGGTTGAGTTTATATCACATCAGATATCATTTGAAATAACTGGGTTGATTTTCAATCATTTATGATGTTTTTTCGAGTAAAATTGACGAATATCCATTTCCTTGTTTTTCTTACTATGTACATTCATTACATCAGAACATACCAAAGAGGAGGAGAGAAGAGTACTCGTATGTGCATATCAATATCTACAACTTAACCCATTCCAGCCATTTATAACATACAAGTATAATAAACTGTTAGCACGTCAGTTTGTTTGAGATATGTATTTGTATGTATATAATTGGTATACCTATGAGAGGGTGAAGCAGCGACCTTTATTCAAGTATTGATTCAAAGATGTGCTTCTGTACTGTGATTCTGTATAAAAAATTCTTCACTTAGTCGAATGCAAGAGGCAAGGGGACTCGGTCTTGTTTGCTTGTAGTTGCAAAAGTTTGTGAAATCTATTTTCACAGCTTTCGGGATATGCTTAGCTTTTTTGTTTGAGGTGACGAAAGCCTCGGGAAAAGTGTTTAAATGGGTTTCCACAAGAATGGAAAGATTTTTGGTAATGTGTGGAATTCTTTTCAACATAATATTTTTATTCTGAGGCAGAGGGATCAATTGGCCTTTTCACATATTCGTTGTATTGACAGGATTCTGGTTTATTAAGTGAAAGTTCTTAAGACAATGATGTTCTCCGAGGAAATCAGATAATTTTAGTGAAGCTGACAGTAGTTTCAGTTTACAGTGAATAAAACAACCGGCAACTCTTCCAAAATATTATTAAACTTGCTCAAAAATTTTAATTTGATAAATATATCATAAACAAATAATATAATTTACTATTTTAAAGAAGCTGCCATCTTTCATATTTCGTTCATTTTCAAGCAGTCAATTATCAAAGCGCACAATGAATAAACGCCAGTCGTTTGGTTCGTATCGCTTCAAGCCCATTTTTATCAACAAGTTTTTGATATCTAAATAAAAGGTAATGCCGTTTTCTTCGGAAAACTAACGCCGTAATTCTGCATCTCTTTCACGATAAAAACTTATCTTAGTATCCGAGGATAGCAAGCTTTTTTTCTTTTAGTCTTGATACTAACAATTCTGAAACTTGTTTAGAAAGATTTAAATCTCTTACAAGATCATTCAACTCATTTTGGGAAAAGCGTTTTGAATCATTAGACATACCTTCAAAATCAGCATCATTTTGTGATGAGCTTGATCCTTCAATGTCTTGCTCTAATGGTTCAGATATATTTTTAGGCTCCGAAGAGTTAGGTGAACGCTGCACTGCACGTTGAACACAACTAGTACTTGTGTACTGCCATTTATCTCAATTTTTAGTGTTTAAACCGTCCATGTTCACACTACAAAAATTACAGTGTACGAGATAATTTCTGTGGTTCTCGCCAAATAGTCGGTGTTCCAAATTTAAAGGCACTCCTTTTACCACTTTTCCACAATCTTAATAGATCCACACAAGATTTACAAACACAATTGGGAGCCCAAGAATTCTCATTTTTATCCAAGAGCACCCCAAAATACTAAAATAGGTATTTTTCACCAACTCTGATATAACTTTTCAATAATTTCTAAACACATATTCTCCGCATATATAGCAAAAATGATCTGGTTTATTTAAACAACGTCTTCTTGAACTACTCATGACGCAAAAACTTGAGAAACTAATCTTAACACAGTAAAATACGCCTGTTTTCGGTTAATATATATGCTTAAATGATAAAAATCAAAAACAAAGTAACTCGAGCTGCTCAAAAATTTTTGAGGGTAGATTTGACAAAAACAAGTAATAAGTGAACAATATCAATCGCAGAATTCGCGGCAACAGACAAAAAGTTCAATACTGTAAACTAGTGTTATCAAAGCGCACAATAGGAATTTTTTCTTCTCTATGAAATATTTGGAAAATTAATTTCGCTTATTTAGTGAACTGTTTTAGGTAGGTAGAGCATCTAACGACACACCTAGTCTTTTAGGATGCCCATTATGATACTACCGGTATCAAATCTTCTCAGTCTATCTTCTCTTCTCGGAACCACCTTGTGCCTTTATTAGAGTTCTTATATTATGGTCGGCATGTTTGGCCCAGGAATTGATTCCACCGAGGTTTAACCATTTATATGACATGTTTGTCGATTAAATATCTGCAAGTAGCCATGGAAGATGGAGTCATGTGTAGCATTTCACGCAACTGAGGAAAGTTCTCTGACCGCCATTCACTTGGGAGTGGCCAGAAACGATTCTTTTACACATGGTTCAAGCAGCTCACTACTTCCGGTCTTTGACCAAGTATCCTCTGGGTAGCCTAAGAACATCCGTTCAAAGGCGAGCTAAAGTGAGAAGGCGAAACATTCCCTACATAGGGTTGTACGCTGGGTTTGGGACCCGCCACGTAAAAATCAGTAACAATGAAAAAGACAAAACAGCCTCGGATGAGAGACACCCCTTTTGATGACGACCATGGCAAACGAAATAAGGACTACGATATAAGGGCATGCACCTGGAATGTCCGGACCCTTAATTGGGAAGGTGCTGCTGCCCAGCTGGTTGATGTCTTCGCGAAAATAAAGGCTGACATCACCGCCGTCCAAGAAATGCGATGGACGGGACAAGGACAGAGACGAGTAGGTCCTTGTGACATTTACTACAGTGGCCATATAAAGCAGCGCAAGTTTGGTGTTGGATTCGTGGTGGGAGAGAGACTCCGTCGCCGAGTACTATCATTCACTCTGGTGAATGAACGTCTAGCCACAATCCGCATCAAAGCGAGGTTCTTCAACATATCGCTGATTTGCGCCCACGCCCCGACGGAAGAGAAGGACGAGGTGACCAAAGATGCCTTCTATGAGCGCTTGGAGCGCGCTTATGAGAGCTGCCCCCGCCACGATGTCAAAATTGTGCTAGACGACTTTAACGCCAAGGTGGGCAAAGAAGGTATCTTTGGCACTACGGTCGGTAAATTCAGCCTCCACGACGAAACTTCCCCAAATGGGTTGAGGCTTCGCCGGGGCCTGAAATATGGTTATCTGTAGTACTAGATTCCAGCATAAGAAGATTCATCAAGCTCCCTGGCTGTCTCCGGATCGAAAAACTACCAACCAGATCGATCATGTTGTGATAGACGGAAGACACGTCTCGAGTGTTTTAAATGTGCGTACGCTCCGAGGTCCTAACATCGACTCGGACCACTATCTTGTTGCAGTCAAGATTCGCACCCGCCTCTGTGCAGTAAAAAACGCTTGCCAACAAACGCAAGGAAGTTTCGACGTCGAGGAGCTACAATCAGAACAGACAGCCGAACGATTTTCTACTCGGTTTGCACTCATGCTCTCTGAGAGCACTCGTCAACAACTCGGTATAAGGGAACTGTGGGACGGCATTTTAAACTTCTTACGTACAGCTGCAAGCGAAGCCATTGGTTTTCGGAAAGTGTAAAAGAACAGCTGGTATGACGAGAAGTGCCGTGTCGCAGCGGAGAGAAAACAGACTTCATACCTCGCAACGCTACGATCGACCACAACACGTGCGGGATGGGATAGATACCGAGAGTTGAAAAGCGAAGCGAGAAGCATTTGCAGACAGAAAAATAAAGAGGCCGAAATGCGTGAGTACGAAGAGCTTGATAGGCTGGCTGACAAGGGTAATGCTCGAAAATTCTACGAAAAAATGCGGCGGCTTACAGAAGGTTTCAAGACCGGAGCATACTCTTGTAGAACCCCCAGTGGTGAACTAGTGACCGATGCCCAGAGCATACTTAAATTATGGAGGGAACACTTCTCCAGCCTGTTGAATGGTAGTGAACGCACAACGCCAGGAGAAGGCGAACCCGATTCCCCAATCGATGACGATGGAGCAGACGTTCCATTGCCCGACCATGAAGAAGTTCGAATAGCAATTGCCCGCCTGAAGAACAACAAAGCGGCAGGGGCCGATGGATTGCCGGCCGAGCTATTCAGACACGGCGGCGAAGAACTAATAGTGAGCATGCATCAGCTTCTTTGTAAAATATGGTAGGACGAAAGCATGCCCAACGATTGGAATTTAAGTGTGCTATGCCCAATCCATAAAAAACGAGACCCCACAATCTGCGCCAACTACCGTGGGATTAGCCTCCTCAACATTGCATATAAGGTTCTATCGAGCGTATTGTGTGAAAGATTAAAGCCCACCGTCAAGAAACTGATTGGACCTTATCAGTGTGGCTTTGGACCTGGCAAATCAACAACCGACCAGATATTCACCATACGCCAAATCTTGGAAAAGACCCGTGAAAGAAGAATCGACACTCACCACCTCTTCGTCGATTTCAAAGCTGCTTTCGACAGCACGAAAAGGAGCTGCCTTTATGCCGCGATGTCTGCATTTGGTATCCCCGCAAAACTAATACGGCTGTGTAAACTGACGTTGAGTAACACCAAAAGCTCCGTCAGAATCGGGAAGGATCTCTCCGAGCCGTTCGACACCAAACAAGGTTTCAGACAAGGCGACTCCCTTTCGTGCGACTTCTACAACCTGCTTCTGGAGAAAATAGTTCGAGCTGCAGAACTAAATAGAGAAGGTACCATCTACAATAAGAGTGTACAGCTGCTGGCGTACGTCGATGATATTGATGTCATCGGCCTCAACACCCGCGCCGTTAGTTCTGCTTTCTCCAGGATGGACAAGGAAGCACAGAAAATGGGTCTGGCAGTCAACGAGGGCAAAACAAAATATCTCCTGTCATCAAACAAACAGTCGTCGCACTCGCGACTTGGCTCTCACGTCACTGTTGACAGTCATAACTTTGAAGTTGTAGATAATTTCGTCTATTTAGGAACCAGTATTAACACCACCAACAATGTCAGCCTGGAAATCTAACGCAGAATTGCTCTTGCCAACAGGTGCTACTTCGGACTGAGAAGGCAATTGAAAAGTAAAGTCCTTTCTCGACAAACAAAAGCTAAACTCTATAAGTCGCTCATAATTCCCGCCCTGCTATATGGTGCAGAGGCTTGGGCGATGACAACAACCGATGAGTCGACGTTACGAGTTTTCGAGAGAAAAATTCTGCGAAAGATTTATGGTTCTTTACTCATTGGCCGCGGCGAATATCGCATTCGATGGAATAATAAGCTGTATGTGATGTACGACGCCTTTGACATAGTTCAGCGAATTAAAAGACAGCAGATACGCTGGCTAGGTCATGTTGTCCGGATGGACGAAAACACTCCAGCTCTGAAAGTATTCGACGCAGTACCCGCCGGGGGAAGCAGAGGAAGAGGAAGATCTCCACTCCGGTGGAAAGACCAAGTGGAGAAGGACCTAGCTTCCCTTGGAATATCCAATTGACGCCAAGTAGCGAAAAGAAGAAACGACTGGCGCGCTGTTGTTAACTCGGCTATAATCGCGTAAGCGGTGTCTACGCCAATTAAGAAGAGGAAATAGCCAGAGGGGGGAGTCTAATTTTGGGGTGGTGCCTGTTCTGGCAGGTTAATTTGCTTCACAATTACCTGGGATATCTCTATGTACCTTACCTTACCTTGCTCAATGCTTTCTACATCACTCGGAAACTCCATAAGATCTTCCCCAACTTTCGATGCTAAGTGGTCTATAACATTGGTTCTTTATTTAAAATTTTTAATTTCCTTAGGATTTTGAGACAAAAAACAGAGAATAAAAAGAAAATTGTGACGTAAGCGAAAAACAAAATAATTGACAAATTTTTATTTTTTTAATATATGTCGCAAACAAAAATATTACAGATGTTCCTACATGTTTATAAAAGTCCCACATTCATGCTTCGTTGCTGGTAGGCTGCCGTCATTGTGTGATTTCAAAACACCCAGAACTAAGACCCATTCACACATATTTGTAAACGTTGTTATCGTGATCGCACTAAAATTGTTAGTTAATGTCGAATGTCAAAATTAAATTTTTCCCATTTCACATTTATTCCGGAAAATAACGCCTAATGCCCTGTCATAAATATCGGCGGTAAGATTGGCAATTTGTACTCCTTAACGATTATGTCGAAAAATTTCGCCACCGTTACGCCCACACGCTCATCCAAGCACATAAATGCGTTTGCGAACATGAGAATGTAATTGTACTTCGAAGATTGCCGTATAAAATACCTTTATGAGTTCACGAAATCAACACATGGATATTTGGGATCGAATGCAAGAAAGAGGATCGTTTGATTAAAAGTGCCAATTTACGAACAAAGTTATATCGACACTTTTCCGGCATTTGTATTGCATTTTTATGGCGCGTAATTTGTGGCATAAACGAAAAAATTAGATGACCCTTCATGAGAAAATAAAAACAAATTGGCAAAATGCCAGACATGTGCAATAAGTGAAATGCAAACAAATCGAGATTAAAGAGTAATAAAAAAGGATATACAACATGCAACAACGTACAACGATGGAGTGTAAGAATCTCGCACAAAGCTAAAGAGTTTTAAACGAAATGTCCAATCCCTACACATTTTTCAACTTGTGGCTCGAGATGAAATATGGAAGCTATTTTACTGCAGGAATAAATTTTAAGAATTTTCTTCAAAACTCAACTCTTACAACTAAAAAAAACGAACTAAATATTACTATGTGGCAAGAGTTCTTACACCCGATATAGCTGGTGAAGGATTACCTCTTATTCCAAATTGATTGCAGAAAGAGCTGTTGACTGTTTTCTTATGGTCTGTTATCATACACTTGTATTAACTGCGAATGGCTTTCCGATTAGTAGAACTCTGTTGAACAAATTGAAACGTCGTTACATCCTAAAAATGTTTATGTAATGCTACAGTCAAGGAAAAATATTATAGAACCATGACTAATGATATTTTCGTGTCAAATTTGGAGGCTGTTGATGTGATGTGAGAATGTGGTGTGGCCTCCAAGATTGTGTGTTTTAACACCGCTGAACAATTTTTTGTCTACGCAAATAAGACCGAGATAATTCAGACCTTATATGTATATTTGAGTTAGCCACAGTCTTCACTTGCCCGAAATTATTCTTGAAATGGCAAACCCTTATCCTTAAAATACAGCTAAGTTCTCAGTAATAACTATAATCTATTTGGGTTTTATATCTATATCGATTTGTTTTAGGTGTTACAAACAACAGTTAGGTGAATAAAACTAATATATTTTGTAACGGCATGTTGCGAGAGTATAATAAGGGCAGGGCAGATCGCGTTGTACATATGTATTGTAAACTTTGTAATTGAATTTATGGCAAGACTTAGAATACCACTTATGCTACACTACTCTAATAATTTCAAATTTATGGTTAGCCTTAAGCCGTATATATGGTCAATTTATTAAAGCTAGCCTCTTAGGTTAAGTTTATGTCAGATATATCTCATTTGAAGATGATTTTAATACAATTTTCACCGACGGGAAATAAAATATAGTTATTAAACTAAATGACCTATGTTATATCTTAACAAAATATCAAACTTGATTATAATCTATGCTCGATTTCGTCGAATAAATATTGTTTAGTTCTTTCTCAAGATTTTTATATTCTTGCAACATGTAGCAACAGAGTATAATAGCTTTGTTCACCTTTTTGATCAGGATGACGAGGAAAGTTCAAATCCGGGTGACTGTCCGTCCTTGAGTAAAAATTATTGAGATATCGTGATGAAACTTGTAAGTTCCTTGGTACAAATAAAATTACGAGTTCACAGATAGGTATAACCGGACCACTACCACGCCACAAAACGCCATTAATCGAAAACTTATAAAGTATCATAACTGAACATTAAATCATGACATAAAACTGTAATTTGGCACAAGGGACCGAAGCAGCAAGGGCCAACGATAGACAATTTTTTTTTTAAGTGGGTGTGGCCTAGCCCTCTAAGAAGTTTGATGTATATATATCCTAAACTACTAAAGCTACAACATCCAAAAACATTAGCGCAAATATTACATATAAGAACTCCTACGGACAGTATGAAAATAGATGAAACCGGAAGATAACCCCGCTCACTCCCTATATAATGGTAATGTTAGAAACTACTAAAAGCGCAGTAAATCAATAAATGAATACGCCAGCGACAGTAAATTTTATCCCTGATATGGTATAAGAGTGCTTTATAGGAGCCGGTATGAAAATTAGACGATGGGCGTGGCATCCCATATACTACATATAACAAACCTTTTGTATCTCTCAGTATATGATTTATATACAGTATGGGCATATATAAAATTACTTCATCTATTTAAACATAACTCCATATCTATCTCGATTAGTTTTAGGTGATACATACAGCCCTTAGGGCAACAAAACTTGTATAACATACTCTGTAGCAACGTGTTGCAAGAGTGTAAAATTATAGTGAATGAGTATTTATTGTGATTTTTTGCTTTATCATTTTCCATGCTGACCGTTGAGGCAACATGTTTGCAAATAAATTTATCCGTAAAATTCTTGTGGTTAAAGTAAAATATAACAAAGGGTTGGTAAATGTGTGGTTACTTTCATGTAGTAAATTTAATTTAAAACGCTGTCACAAATTTAGAACTTGTTTTTCTTGACATAAATTAAATTAGTGACATGAGTAAATAGGAATTAGAATTTTCTGATTTCAACATTGACAATGAAGTTAAAATAAAAAGATACCAAGCTTAAATTATGTATACGTTAGTACAGTCACACGTTGAATCCATTGTTGATATTTATGAACTATAAGATACGGCTCGACATAATAGTGGAAGTTTTCACTTTTTATTAATTAATAATTTAAATATGGTTCATTATTATAAAATTAAGATAATGTTATATCATAGTTCAGATGAAGCGATAACATCTAAATTAATACATGTAAAATCGAAGGTAAATAAGTATACGATTTTAAAGTCAACAATTCCACTTATACAGGGTGTCCCATAATTAAGGCAAGGTGTAAATGTTCCGACATTAAAGTAGTATAGTGTTGACAACCCCTATACGTAAAAAACAAATCGACTGCTGACTGTTTAAGCTTAGTAAAAATGGATATGGAGTAACATTGCATCAGCGAAATTCATCCACATTTATGCACAATACAGGTAGTCAAAGAGAATTACGACAAACGATTGCAAATGTGTATGAAAAGCCGTTGTGGACACTTGCATTATGTGTTATTCCGTAAATAATCCTATCCCATGTACTTTATGATTCAATATAAAACCTACAACCGAAAGATTAAATACACCTAGCTCTTTTTTTTACACGGTAGATACGTTCCTCAGAAATCCGTGTAACAAAGAGACGTTTCCTATAGTAAAATGGACGATACGTTCCATGCCATCTGTGTAGATGTAATAAAGAACTATATTTACTTTGAAAAATCGTGTAAAAAAATGTTGGCAACTATAAAATTTCAAATATGTATGGATACAAACTGTATGTTCATATGACATTTCATTGAGCGTTAAAGCTTAAAATACATTATTTAAACAGATGAAAACTTGGTAGAGCAAGCAAAAAGCAAAAGAAATCTGTTAATAATAATAATAAAAACAAGAAAAATCGTTAGCTTCGGCTGCACCGAATATATCCTTCACAGGTGCATTTCTTTCATTAACTATGTGTTCAGTTTGTTTGGAAGCCATATGCTATAGTAAGCTGATCTGAACAATTTCTTCGTATATTACATTATTATCTTATAAAACTACCTGTACCAACTTTTGTGAAGATACATTGTCAAATGTGAAAGTTTTCCATACATAAACTTGATTCTGATCGTTCAGTTTGTATGACAGCCATATGTTATAATAGTCCGATATCGGCAGTTCCGACAAATGAGCAGCTTCTTGAAGAAGAAATGACGTTAGCAAAATTTCAAAACGATATCTTAAAAACTGAGGGACTAGATCGTATATATACAGGTGGACAGACGTACAGACAGACAAACGAACATGGCTAAATCGACTCAGCTCAACATACTGATCATTTATATATATACTTTATAGGGTCTTCGACGCTTCCTTCTGGGTGTTACAAACTTCGTGGCAAATTTAATATACCCTGTTCAAGGTATAATAAAAAAAATGTATACATACGAGTACATGGCTACAATTTAATTACTATTACTTTATTACTCGCTTCTTGATAACAAGCGCAATTGTTTGCGATGAACTGGACTAAAGTTGGTATCATCACTGGAGATATCCATCAAGTTATCCAATGGTGACTTTTGTCCGGTAATAGAGTTTTGAACTGTCGGACTGCTGTCCGAAAGATCGTGCGACGTCGACTTTTTTAATAAAAAATCTTTTATAGAAAGTTGTACTTTTGGTAAGTTAAGTTTTTTATACCGCTCTTTATACCCAGCAGTACAATTATTAATATCTCGTTCGAATTTCAGGGCACGTTCCATATTTGGTTAATTTTTTAAGAAAATTTTGTGTGCCAAGACTATAATTTCAGAAGTCTCCATCGATGCTTGGGGCACTGTACCACTCTTGACGCATTCTGGCCAAATAATGTTGTTAGTCTTAACTTTTCTTTGGCCATTGAAGCATATGTAATGCAACGAAAAGTTAAATATTTTTTCCATGCATCAACGATCGTAAGGTTGTCCTTCTCTACTGGGTCAAACCACGTCAAGTGGTCCATAAAAATTTCGCAAAATCACCGATTTTTAAAATTAGCAGTTCATTAGGAAGGGGATCAGAAGCATACCCCATGCTATAAATATTTTGTCAAAATTCTTTATTTTCTTAAAGTTATTGATGGTTGAAATTTAGAACACGATAAAATTGTAAAATTATTTTCCCATAAACTAATGGATAAATCGATGAAATATTGTGAAATTTCGTGCCATATTATAAATATTTTTTCATGGTTCTTTTGTTTAAGAGGGTATTCTTGTCTAGGATTTTGAAATCGTTTTTTTTTTTGCATATCTTGAAAGTTTAGACTTTCAAAAATATGACCTTGGAAGGATTTTTCAAAATTCGACTTACTTTCGGAGATACAGCCGATTTTGTGAAGTGGCGTCCGTGTTCACTAGAATTGTATCCTAAACTTTAGACGCGTTTTTCTCAAAACTCACTTTTTCGGAACGATATCCACGATTTCTCAGGCTCTACTGAACCGATTTACATGAAATTTTTATAGGGTCTTCTTTATAGGCTTGTCTATGGGCTTGGAACCAGCCCTATCCCCAAATTTGTATTTTTATTATTTTTAAAAAATTCGAAATAGTAAGAAAAAGTGATCCAAAAAAAACTTTTTTTTTCAGGTAGTCCCCATTTTGTGAAAACAAATTTTTCCCACTTTTCGGTAGTTCCGGCCATTGCGACATTATTCTAGATTAATAATCTTTTTTTTTGGTTTCAGATAACTAGGAGGGTTGAAATCATGGGTTGGTCACGTGGAAATTTTTAGAGACCCCCCACTTCGTCAGCTCATAATTTTTAAATTTTTTTCTTTTTTAGTTTTTAATTTTTTTCTGTACTCTTCCAAAATGAGCAAATAACTAGTAAAAAAATGGATGGTAAAAATATTAATTGCCGTATTTTTACGACACTTTAAAAATTACCTGAAATTCATGCTTCTAGACCAGAATACCCCCTTAAATAATAATATTTTACATAATTTGTTGTTGAAAAATTGAAATTTTTAAAGTGTTCTTCACTTTAAAAAAAATTGAAAAGTATGTGACACAAGGCCGGCTTGTCGATGGTTCCGATATCTGCAGTTGCTTATGAATTCGTAGTGACTTCTGCTTTATAATATTTCCATCTACAGGTATTCTCTTTTGCAATAAATCCTCAATTCAAAATACTACAAATTTTTATATTTTTACTAACACTTCATCTCCAATGTATGACGATGTTTTTGAACTATGTTTTGATGAACTGATCACAGATTTCCGTATTTCATTGACAGTAAAACCTATTGAAAACATACTGCGAAATCCATAATATTTGCTAAGTTACAGCTCATAGTCGCCAACGTGTCGTAAGCGACTGTCTACTTCTCTTTAAACTTTAACGCATTTTTCTCGAATCATCATTTTCTGAAACTGTCATGGTCCTAAAAAAAAGTATTAAACCGATTGCTTTAAAATTTACATATGTTCTTCTACTCATTTATAGTTATCGTCGCTACCAGAATTGTTTATTTTCGATAATATTTTCATTTTTTTTTAACGATTTTTAACGAAAAAAAACAAGATTTTCGTGATTTTTTTTTTAAGTTCGCCATTTTTTTTTAATGAAATTGATTATATTTGGTAGGGACGTAGCCGCAGAACTACTGAATAATAATCCATTCGACTTTTTTTATTTCACACAACATGAACAGCCGCTATCACCATGACCAGTGAACTACTTTTTTTTGTTGGGGACTACTTTGATTTAAAAAAAATGTGTATATTAAAAATGTAAAAAACGAAAAAAAAATTGTTTGTACATTTGTCGCATAAAAAAAAAAATTCCTAAAAAGTGGTAAAATGTATGCGACCACATGAGATTACCACCTTAACGCAAGTCTCTCAGAATTTGACTTTGAATCTTCCAACTTAAGTCAAAAACATCGGTGTTTTTGGCAGCTAACATTGCGCGTGCACTTAAGCAATCGTAGTTACGATAATTTGGCCAATGTCCGAACATTCGTGATGAGTTCATCTTTCGTGAATTGATAAACGGCAGATGTAACTGATATCAAACCACCGGAAGTATCAACCAGAATTGACCCATTTCCAATTCTTCGCGAATACGATGCAAAATGTCTTCGGCAAAGTCATTTTTGTTCGTCTCCCATAATTGACGCGGATTTGAAGGCTGATGAGTCGAAATAATTATCCCGAAAAGTGTGCGATCTTCAATTGCATTCGAAGTAGCTATCGGTATCAAGGAATCAAGGTATTTCCGAATAGAGCAATGTTATCGCAAACGGATCACTAACGAAAGTTGAGAAAAAGCTCGTAAATGTTAATTTTGTTGCTGGCAGTGCTTCCGCTGGCCGTATTGTACTCTCTGGGTTGAAATACACTCATTGGCCATTCTCCAAATTAACCGCGAGACGCACAATAGTCGGAAAACGTTCATGAATTGCAAAAGTAAATATCCTACAAAGCGCTTTATTGCAGTTCACGTATCGACCGTAACGTTCAAGACCAATTACCGCCATTTTGCTTCCTTTGGTGACGTACTTACAAACGTATTTTATCGATTAAGTACGATCCATGTGCTGAATGTTCTGCCACTGTTATCTGGTGAGTGACGCCGATAGAGTGGATATCCATCATTTCCAGTTTGTGTTTTCGAAAAAAAAGCATTCGTGCATTTATTTCCAGACATACAAACCGAAGTCGGATTATGATGTCCGCAAGGTCCACGAACCATATTGGTTTTCATCACTTCGTATAATACTGGATCTTTTTCTGCATCAGGAATTTCTGCAAAAATTATTTCATCAATTTGATCTGGTGTGACCACCATCCACCATCCAAAGAAGAATGTGTACGTGCGACAAACCTTTCTTTGCCACTCAACAGAGTACATCTAGCATCTAACAGCACCACATATACATTACTTCAAGATAAAGTCCATCAAACATCGTAACTGTTGTTTGAAAAGTCGTGCTGTGATATCATGACGATCGCTTGCTGAATGACCGCGATCCATAATTCCAAACGTATGTATGTCATCGCATCCTGGGAGTACTCGGTCATGTGCCTTGGGCTGCCAATGGATGTTGATGCCAAAAAGAACGCCGACCTTTTAGTGTCATCGTAACAAATTTCAAGCTGTAATTGATAACTTTGTGTAAAACACACATAACGTTTTCACTGAATAATTTTCAATAATTTTTTTTTGAAAAGTCAGAATAAAGAAATTTGTGACAAATTTCAAAGATTGAAATAATTGAAAAACAAAACAAAAAAATGGGAAAAAAATTTTATGAAAAAAAATTATTTTTTGGAATTGTCCAATTTTCCGACTTTTCCTCACGAAAAGCATACGGTTTATTTCATTTCGTAACCTTCCCCGATCCACAGCGAACAATCTCTGAAAATTTCCCCAAGAGTGGTTCAGCCGTTCTCGAGCATTAGCGTTACTAATAAACAAACATTCATTCGTTTATATGCGGAAAAAGAAAAGGGCTGCTTTAGGGGTTTTTTGGAAATTATTCGAATTTTTCTCGCCGAAAAAACCATCTGTGAACCTCAACGAACACTTAGTTGTTGAGTTATGCGCTTAGCAACACATTTTGCGATTCATTTTTATATATAAGAAGATATGTATAAATTTAAAACTAAAAAAAAAAAAGTGATCGCGCGAATACTGAAAAGCCGAAATTATTTTAAAATTTTTTCTTGTTTCGTTTGTCAGCTACTTCGGTCACATTGTGATGTTGTAATAAATATAAGAAATCTAACTTGGGTTTTAAATAAATAATTATTTAATTTCTGATGTTAAAAACAAAAAAAGACACACACATTTATATTTTTAACTAATTAAATAAGAAGTTTTCATTTTATAAACTCAAGTCATACTATGTACGTACATATCGCTAACTTCAAATTCAAATTCAATGAACGCGCGTACACAGTTTAACAAAATTACTCATCACAGACTCACACATGGGGATTTTATATAATAAGTGCTTTGGTTTTCGCGGTTTGTTGGTTTTTGCAGTAATTACATTCTCTGTAACCTCATTCTGCGCCAAAGTGGTCGACGCTGTGGGCAAGTTGTTAGTGTAACAGATCGAAGTAATCTTGAATGCAAAAATTTCAAATTTACTCGCCTGATTTAATGTGATGAAATGGTAATTGTGCAGATGGAAAATGGAATTCTCTGAAATTTAATTTCCCAAAATCATGGAATTTGTTTGCTTTAATTCGAAATTTCATTTCATTTCCATATTTGCTAAAGCAATGAATGAATATATTTAAACCAACAATTGTTTGTATTGACTTATAACTACAATACTTTTATCTGGAAAATCAAATCGAAATACTAATCTATCGATCTACCATTTCGTAAGTGGCAATTTGAAATAAAGGAAATTATCAAAAATTTTCTATTTAATTTTTTCAGTGAAACACATAATGAAAAGTTCAATGATTGTTGCCAACACAAAAATCGGTGTTTCTTGTCGTAGATATTACACCCGCAGAGAGTATATCCGGTTTTTTCTTTGAGAAGGTCTGACGTAAAAGAAAGATTAAGCGAATAAAATGTTTTTTAATATGGCTAAAATAGAGGTGTAATATTACAAAATTTTAAAAAAGTTAAATTTGGTGAATATGTTCGGAAAATGTCTAAAAATGCTTTTGGCCGACTTTTTACTGAAAATATGGGGAAATTTGTGAGATATGTTATTGAAATGAAATGAATCTGAGAGAACTGTTTTGAGAGTACGCCTTATATCAAAAAATAATTAGACCGGAATAATACTTTCACTAACTCCTATATATAGCTAATATAAAAATGTTCAAACTTCCGGTTGACTTCATGCAAAATATATCGTTAAATATGGGAATTACTTTAATGAAACGGAGAGAGCATTTTTTCAGGAGATTATACACTCAGTCCTTTTTTTACGCGACCTCTTTTTACGCTATTTCACTTTAACGCGGTTATTTTTGCGGCGCAAATTCCTTTTTTTACGCGAATTTCTCACTTTAATGCGATTGCTTTTTTCGTTTTTTGCTTGGTCTTAAACTTGCAGCAGAATTGGAAAATTATTTTGTAGCAAATGATACTGATGCCGAACGTGCACGAATTTTTCAAAAAGAATTGAGTGTCAGCATGTTATGATATAAAGAACTACATCGGAATTTATTGGGTCCAAAAAGAAGCATTCAAACAAAATTAACTGAATTTATGGTGCAAACAAAGTCGGAGACGCTAAGTCAATCAGAACATCATTCCATAGTTCTTACTATTGATTCTGATACAAATTCTAGTGATATCAGTGCCGGCCATCAAAATAAGCGGCTAAGAATACGGATAATGACAGTGATTAAACAGCATTCAGCGGTTTTTTTCAATAAATCTACCTATTTTCTATTTTCTTCTCTTTTATATATGGTTTTTGTTTTGTATTTTTTATTTTGTTATGAATGAATAAATCATAAGTCTGAAATTTGAAACTTATTGTATTGTTTTTGAATATTTTTTTGCGCGTATATTTTGTTATACGCGATATTTTTTATATTCAGATCCAATTCGTCAGTTAATATTGGAAAACTAACCATTTTTATGCCATTTTTTTTACGCGATTAGTGGCAGAACCGAAAATCGCGTAAAAAAAGGACAAAGTGTACTACACCGCCATATACCTTGAATAAATATTCCAAGCTTCTGATCTTCTGATTGATTTTTTCTTTTGACTACATAATTTTTATGATATAATATATCCCTACATTATATTTACAATTAATTTCCATGTTTCCTATGACTTTTTACTTTGCCACCTATTATTTAAGTTATTTCATGACTAAATAGCAAAAACTGGTATTAGATTACGCAACATATTTCACATAAACACTTATTTTTTGATAAATAAAGTGAGGAATGATTAAGGTAAAGTTTTTCCTGTAAGTTGATAAGTGTCAATCTATTCATATGTATTTACTTATGTTTTCGTTAATGGAAAATCATATTTTATTATATTTTATTCAATTATTACATTTAAATTTTTACACGGACTCCTGAAAGCCATTCAAATTATCCTGACTGTGAAGTTTAAATATATAGTATATATTATATAGTGATTAATTCCATAAGTTTCATCAAAATACGGACGGACGGATGAACAGATGGGTAATAAAACTTCAACTTGTCTCCGAATTCGGATTTTATATCTATCTATCGGGGCTAGTTTTAAATGTTACAAACGACCCTTATAGCCTTGACAGACGGCAGCGTTAATCCGGATTAACTGAGCACTTAATCAGATCCAAATTTGTAGGTGACAGACGGCAGCAATGCGAGTTTGAAACTCTCATAAACAGCTCATTGTCCTTTTATAATATTTTCAATGAAAATTGATAGAAGATAAACATTACGGTTGTTAGCCGACCAATTTTTACCAAACCATTTTTTATTACAAAAACATATCAACACATTATTTTTAAAACTGCATCATAACATAGAAGTTTTATTGATATTATATTGAGAATTTGATAAACAGCTGTCAGGGTTGCTTGTATTTCATTCACAATAGATGAAAATTGGCCATTTTTAACAATGTTGCCAACGAAAGTCTCACAAACTCCCTAAAATTTTGAAAGTTATTTTTGGATTCAGCAACGGAGTTAGCTGTGGTAACTCCTGAATTAATCCCGAAAAATGCAATTAATCTGGTTTAACGCTGCCGTCTGTCAATGCTATTAGATGAACTTGACTATAATACTCCGTCGAAACATATTGCCAAAATATAAAAACAACATAATATGTCAGAGACACATTTGCAGATAACAGAACGATTGCTTACCGATATCCATTAGCATGTAAAATTCGTTCGCGTTTCCCTATAATGCCTCTGAAAAAGTAATTTTAATCACTGATTTGGTAGAAAAATGAAAGCAAAGTGTACTATATAACTGTTACACTTTGCTTTTATTTTTCTACTGTATTTGACCGATCTTAATTACACTCTGGTATCCTACGCAGCGAGAGTGCAAAAACGTAAGATCACAAACAATTAAAATCCCCCTTATAAAATATTTAAAGTATTTATTTTATATTTATTCTTTCTTGTTTGCAATAATGAGCAATGCAAGAGCTTTTCGCACGCTTCAGTTCGAAATGGAATGGTGTTTGCGATATTTGTGCAGGACTATGTACATATTTATTCAAGCTTCTCGCAACTCGTCGAAAGCAAACTACAAAGCTTAGCTAAAATTGCAAGTTGACCTTCAGCAGAAGTATGGTTAGAAGATGAGAATGAATAGATAAGGAAAAAACGTGAGAATCTTGCTTACTTAACAATATAATCTGCCGTAATATTATAGAGTGAAAAAATATGCTTTAAATTAATATTGTCGACACTAACTAAAATTAAATCAAGGGTGAAACCAAAGATGCATATGTTTTGGTTCACACACCCACGATTCAATGCTGGGAAGCCGTCATATTTGGTTCAGTTTTAAAAAGCTCAGAATTTAGACTAAATACCTTTAGCTGTTTGGAAAACATTAGATTAAGTAAGTAAGGAAGACTAGTTTCGGGTATAACCAAACATTTTATGTTCTTGCAACTTGCAAGGGTTAAAGGCGGAGAAATACTTTGACAAAACTTCTTGTTAGAAGATGTTTCGAAAGACGTCAATGCGGTATTCATTATTGGACGAAATCACTAACCGAATATAGTCATTTGGATGCATACGACTAATATTAGACTAATTCTTACATATGGATGCCTAGTCTGGTGGCCAGCATTAAAGGGCGATTATAACATCAGAAATTAAATAGAATACAGAGGACAGCTTGTGCAGAAGTTACCGGGGCCCTTAAGTCATGTCCGGCAGATGCGTTTCTTCTCCAACTATCAATAGATATTTTCTTACAACAAAAACAACATATGTATATGCTACTATAAGAACTAAGAAAATATGAAGTTGGAACATGAAAAGTTTTGGACAAAAGATCTGCTGAACTAGCTCAAAATAAATCAGATTAAATTTTCGTAGCGAAACAGATGTGGCTAAAATATGATGAGAAAAAAACAAATGACTAACCAAATAAGTCCAGGAAAAGTATACATAAACTCACATTCATCATAATGAAGCATTGGCCATTAGGTAAGAAAACAATTGTACACTTAATCTGCGAGTGCCCAGCTCTATCACAATCCCGATGTAGAAGTCTTGGAACTTATCAGGTACCAATCCTAAAATGTTTATCGGGTAGAAAGTGTCAATATCCCCATATTCTAGGAAAATTTCTTCACAGTGAGCATTTTTTTCAGATCAGAGAACAGAAGCAAGCAATTCGAACCCATTCATGGATTTTGGTAATTGTTTTCACAAACTCTGTATATGGTGCGTTGTATTGGTGAAGCAGCGCTATTTTAAAGACGACTTTTTCGTTTTTTCACGCTTTTGAGCGGGTTCATCGTGGACTACACATGATTGGATGATTAACGATTGAATTTCGGAGTATAATGATGGAGACTTGTCATCTTAAATTATTTTGTGGACTTTTTGGATGTTTTTGTCGGTAACAACCTCTTTGGGTCGTACGTACCACGTCTAAAGTTATTTAAATGATATATGTATCTCATAAACTAATGATCCGACAGTTCTCAAAAATGTAGAAAACATATGGTGAAGTATTGTAAGGAAGAAATTACTGACTGAAATTCCGTATATTCTGTTATCAACTCCTTATGTCGCGTAAAGTTTGCTATTACCTACGTCAGCTCAACATGTGATTTCGACTAAAAAATTAAATTTCGTATAAAAATTGTACAAGCAAACTTTGAGCTTAAAATTTTCGCTTATTTTAGCTCCTATTGCCATGAAAAAGTGAAAGCAATATACGAAAGATAAGTTAATTGAAAGCAGTAGCGCTCAGAATTACGGGTTTTACAGTTGAAAAAGCGCTCTGCCAAAAAAGTCATTGAATTACGAAAATCGAAAGGCCTACGGCCTGAGGCGTTTACAGATAGCCAAATACCTTTGTACCTACAAATACTAAAATATATGTGAATACACACATAGGAATACAAATTTTCCTGTACACATTAATTCAGTTTGCCAAAAATGTTATAGTCTCTCCAGCAATTTAATTATTATTTTTTGGTTACAAAATTGTAGAAATATTTTTTTTTTCACGGTGAAATACTCCCGACTTTTTTTCACATGCACAAATATGTGGGGTTGCCGACACAACAAAACAAGAAAATCAAGGTGTGTATATTTGGGTTGCTTTTTATATTTCGATATGGCAAAGTAAGAGCAAGTATTAATAATCGAAAAGTTCAGTTTTCAGTTTTTCCAATTTAATCGATGCACATATGTCCAAATCTGAATGCATCAACTGCCTCTTCAAGGGTCGAGAAAGTTCCGTCGTCCGCGGTTGCCTTTCCTGATTTACTACTTATTAGGAAAGGCAAATATCCAAAAATAATATACGAATATCAATTTTAGTAAATATTTCTTGAACGTTGCTCTAGACTTATGTAAAATGTGTTTTTAATTTTTTTTTTACTTCTAAATGAACACAGAGTTTTATTTAAGTTAAATAAGTAGCTAGAAAGAACCACTCAAAGCTTTTCATTTTGAAAAGAGTTTTAATTTTTAACAAATCTCATGAATTTGATTCTAGTTTTCCACTCTTTAGCAAAATGACGTTATGAAATCGCTACTTTTTGAAGCTTTAAAGAAGACCAACCTGTTTCCATTTACGATTCGGTTCCATTTGTGCTTGAAACATCGTTAGTTTTATGTTATTTCTCTGACATTTATTAAATAAAGCCTGATATATTATAGTCATTAAGTAATTTCATAGACACTTACTATTAACTTTATATGCAAAAAGAAGTTTACTTGCAGTTAATTTCTATTTGATTTAATTTATCGACTTTTTTCAAAACTTGTTTCGATAATAATACTTATTAATGGACTAGGGATTATGAAAATTTCGTGGTAAAACTTCGAATGATGAGTATTTGAGTATATTTTACGATAAGATCAAAGTAGAAGAGCTAACGCCCTCTGCTAGATTGTAACAGTATGTTCCACTTTATTCACTCACTAAAGCTAATACTCCAAGGGTTATATTTATGGTCACATACCAATTGTTCTGAACGTGTATGTATTACTGTACTATATATACGGAGATGGTCAAAAATATTTACACAACGAACTTTTTTTGCACATTCCACAGAAATCGTGTTCTCTTGTTGTCGTTTTTGTTGTTGTGCAAAAAAATATGGTGTGGACTTTTATCTACGCGCTAGCGACTGAAGTCAATTTGGTCAAGATAACGGTACACAGGACTGAAAACAGAGCAAGTGAGTGAAGACTATCGGTAGTCAGAAGTATTTGCACAAATTTAAACTTTAGTTTCTTGTATTTATTATCAATAATTTTTAAATTTTCTTGTTTAGCTGAACTTGCTGTAGTAAGGTTGTGATTTCATGAATGGTTACACTCCTTTCTGCTAACTGGCTGCAATCTGCAATCTGCTTGGAATTGATTTAATTTGGATCAAATTTCGGATATTTCAGCGATTGTGTCATTACGTTTTCGGTCCTTATCAATTATTCTCTCACGTTCAATGATGTTTAGGTCGAGGTTCTGTGGAGGCCATTGTAGTACAACTAGCTTTGTTTCATTTAACAGTTTCGTGAGTAACCATCCTTTATGACATGGAGCTTTGTCATGCTGTCCACTTAGGTCGACAGTTAGAAAAAGCCGATTCCTCGATATAAAGGCATGGCTGTTTAAAACTGTGTTATACCCGGATTGATTTAAAGAGCCCTCAATTGGTACCAAATCTCCAAAGCCGTAGTATGACAAACATCCCCAAAACATCACTGTGCCTCCTACGAGTCTTTTCAGCGGCTGAACTGCATCCTTCTTCTTCTCACGTGGTAAATGCATAAATTGTTTACTAAACGAGCCCTGGAACTAAAATGCATTGCACCAAAACTGTGTAGGCTTTTGGTTGTACTTTAAAGCATATGACAGGGGTCTTGCTTTATTAATTTCAGAAATGTTGACCACTTTTCGTACAACGTAAGTGTTTATATTAATTTCTTTTAATCTCCGGAAAAGTGTAGCATCAGCATCACTGACTTTTTCAAATAAGTTGATTTGATGCTGCTGCAATCCTAACGGAACTTATTGTGAGATTGTGTATGAAGGTCCCTATTAATTTTCGACATAAATTTTTAAATTGTCCAAGCAATTGTTATTCTCCATTTTTTAACTAAATTGTAAATCGTTTTCCTTGACATTTAGTAACAATTTACTAACTCCGAAGCTGAAACGCCACTTATAAACTTGGTAACAATCTCCGAGCGAGTTTCAATCGGCAATTCCTTTGTTTTCGGCATTTATTTATTATTCTGAAATTTTGTAGCATGTTTAGTTTATTACGAACGCAATAGATATGAACCACTGCTTTGACGCAAAACAAATTGAAGAATAAATGATAATTCCCAATATGTAACTACTTTTGACTACCGTTAATCTTCAGCTCGCTTGCTCTGTTTTGAGTCCTATTGTATGTACTGTTATTGATTATAAAATTGACTTGAGCATCCCTTAATGATAATAGGGTCTGAACAACACTCATTACGAGGGCTGTCTTCATATTTCGCTTTAATATTTTTCAAAGTATTCTTAATGAACACGGTTTCGTAACCAATTTTTGAAGCACTTTCTGATTGAGGCACCTCCCAAATATACATTCTATGATAAGCACATTAACAGTCTCATTAGGTATCGAAAAACGTCGAGCTCTTAGTTCGTTTTCTACGTGTGGGAATAAAAAGAAGTCATTCGACACCAAGATCAGGACCATATGGTGGATAACGATATTTTGAGTGCTGAAAAATGTAGTTGTTTCCGTCGATGTGTGAGAGCTAGCATTGTCGTGATGAAGAGTGATCGTCCTTCGCGGTTGGTTTTCTTGATTTCTTGAAAGACAACTGACAAACAAATGGTTGTATATCACTCGAAATTCACTGTTCTGCGTTGTTCTTGTGTCCAGTTCAGTTTTTCCAAAGATGCGGACAGCCAATTACTTCAAAGTACTTCGTGCGCGAACAGCTTTTGCAGGATTCAGCTCATTTTGAAACATCGATATGGTCGTCCGCCAATTACATTTGAGCACATTTGCGTAAATCCACGATTCATTACCTGCCGCGATGTCATAGACGTGTTTCGAAACACCGCTATCGTATTTTTTTTTGTCATTTCACACGACCAATCGACAAGAGCATTTTTTTGAACAATTGTCAATTTGTGTAGGCTCTAACATGAAGAAATTCTTTACAGTCAACTAGCCTTGCAATATTGAATATTCGCTGATCCCACTAATATTTTTAGGTTTTTATCTTACGATAGGTCACATGGCGACCTAGTAATATTAATTTGCGCTCAGCATCAAAAGTTTCTGGAACACCGAATGATTTTGGGCGACTTTCGGTAATTTTTTGTGGAATGATCTACGACCTCGATTGAATTCACCATATCACCTACACCCGCGGCCAAGCGTAACTTACCATTAAGAAATTTCTAGCGAACACGTGCTCTTTCACTCATTGTAACGGTACTTGTTGCGGTAATGGAATTTTTCCGTTAAGTTTTAACGAAGTGATCTTTGACTTACACAAATATAAAATATTGAAAAAAAAATAAGTTGTGTCAAACATATATCAATCGTTAAGTCGGAAGGCATACAAAATGAGCTCCAAATACAAGCGACTGGCTCGCGATGAAAAAGTGGTTATTTTCAATTTGGCAGAAGAAGGAGTTTCATGTAGAGAAATTTCTAGAAGAATCGGCTGTAGTCATCCCTCGGTGCTCAATTTATTAAAAAAAAAGAATCAGGAGGACCGCTTGGAGACAAAGAAAAGGACAGGTCTGGGAAGGAAGACAACCAGTCGAACTGACAGCGTTATACATCGGATGAGTCTTAAGGAGCGATTCAAAAGTGCTGTGGAAATAAGGAGAGATCTTGAGCAGCAACATAACGAAGCGGTGCGGAGACGTCTTGTGGAGTTCGGACTGTGTGGTAGAAGGCCAGCAAAGAAGCCCCTTCTGACAAAGCAATTGAGAATTAAGCGGCTAGAGTGGGCAAGAATGCATAAAAATTGGACTCCATGAAAGGAAAGCGTTATGCGGTCGTAGAGGCCATTCAAAGCTTGGACCGGCATACTGGCGGCCATACTGGCCAACGAGCTAAACCACTCGTTCGACATGTTTTTGGACCGTGTAAAAAGCTGTATTGAAGCAGAGGGAGACTTTTTTGAATAAAATAAATTGATTTTGCCGAAAAAATCATTTGTTCTGTTTTTTTATGTTACAATTTATCTAAATAGAATATGCAGCAGTTGTTATTTATTGGCATATCCTATTCCTCTCACTAACGACAGTAGCAGTGTAATTGTTGGTAGCACATGTTGACTCGTTATCTGGATTAACATAAGGCCATTGAAAATTGTCCATATAAAGGTTTACGTGTGAGTCAGTGCTTATAAAATTGTGGAATTACTGTGGAACTTTATATTGCACATTGAAGCAGCGTATGCTTCGCACCGGGCTTCCATAAAGGGATGTAACAGCGCTAAATTGGAAAAATGAAAAAGCAAATTACGGACCTTGTTTGCACTCTAAGAACATTCAATAGATTTCTGGTATAATATTAAATTAATTCCCGCTTGCAATGAAGATAATTTTATATACAGAATATTATAATTTTGTTCACCTAACGGTTATTGCTTATGAGTGGAATATGTCTATTGCTATGCTCACAAAGCCCCGTTAAGCTTATACAAATAAAGGGTAATAACTAAGTTTCAAATTAAGAAACAAAGCAGTTATTTAGCACAAAATATCATTGTAGAAAGGAGCATCCGCGAGCTGAAAATTTTTGAAATTTTTTTGCCAGCCCGCTAAGAGGTTTAAAGAGCATATCTCAGAAACTATGCAACTTATTTCAAAGAAACTTGCTAAAAGGAATTTTTTTCAATCGGTTTTATAAATTAATTGCCAATGATGTTATAGAAATGAAGCTTGCCTAGAAAGTGTATTTAAGGTTCCATACAATTTTCAAACAACCGCTGGACTTTATCCATATATAGTATCAGTATCATTGTAGTTTCACTGCTTGATTTTTTCCTCATATATGTACTCCATACATATTATACATATACTTAGTCTCTTGGTTTTTATACCCTGAACAGGATATATTAAGTTTGTCACGAAGTTTCTAACACCCAGAAGGAAGCGTCGGAAACCCTATAAAGTATATATATAAATGATCAGTATGTTGAGCTGAGTCGATTTCGCCATGTCCGTCTTCTGTATATATACGAACTAGTGCCTCAGTTTTTAAGATATCGTTTTAAAATTTTTCAAACTTCATTTTCTTTTCAAGAAGCTGCTCATTTGTCGGAACTGCCGATATCGAACCACTACAACATATAGCTTCCATACAAACTGAACACATAGTAACTAAAAGAAATGCACCTGAGAAGGGTATATTAGCTTCGGTGCAGCCGATGTTTTTTCTTGTTTTTTTGTTTGTTTTTGTCACATGTTTATAACTAAATATAAAGCAAATAAGTGAATCTGCGAGCTATAATAGAAATTAATAAGATATTAAATCTGATTGAAATTTTTTCACCTTTCCGTCGATTAAGGAATGGTTAACCTTTTCGAAACATTATTTAACATAGAGTTTTGCCAGCATCTGACTTTCTTATTGATAAACATATTGAATTTTACCAAAGTTGTTCTTATTAAAAAAGAGAATGTATAAATTTTGTGAAATGTTTCATATTTCTACGTTTTACTCCATCCTACAGCGTGGTAATCTTAATTTTTTTTACAAATTCTTTTATTCATAAGTGCCCTTATTTTTCAAATGAACGATGTTATTCGTCTGATTTAAATTTGCTTCCGAAATCGAATTGCTGAAAATTTGTTTAGGTATATTAAATCGTGTGTGTTGTACTTTTGTTACGTATACGCCATCGCTCACTCTTACACAATACATTTAAGCCTCAGTACCCTAATTTGCTGGAATGTTTAGGTTGGCCTGTGTGTTGTAGCTTTTATTCTCACCTTTTGTTGTCATATGTAAATGTCGCATAAAATTCAAGCAAATTTACTGCTAAGGAATTTAGAGTGATTTGTTGTGGTTACTTACCCTTAAGTGGCTGATTTTAGAAAGAGCTTCGAATTTGATGGGAAATATCTAGATGAAGTGATTTGCAAATAAAATACATATGTGGAAACAAGTTTGAATTAACACATTTTTAGGATGTTTGGTCACTGTAATCACATTACAATCGAATGTAAATTAGGTGCTGTAATATACACATATTTTCTTTTACTTTTTATTACAAAATTTGTTAGTAACATTAGCTGACTATAGGCAAGCTTACAGTTATCTACAACGCATGTGCTCGAAAATTATCAACACCATCAAAAATAATTGAAGATCACCCTTTGATTGATTAACGGTACAGGCGGGTGCCATTTGTGAATAATTATACAATTCATACCTTTACCTAAACTTGATTTTCTAAACTAGAAAAATTTCGTCGAATCTTCAATCTACATTTTTTACTTTTATCTCCCACAAACAGCGGTTTGTAAAACCCGAAAATTACTAATATTTTGCAAAATCGTATACTAAACACAGTTACCTTAGAGAACAGTTAATAAATAAACTTCTTGAAGCAGCATCCTTGTCACATTTGACATGAGTCTGCACATCAATAAGAAGTTAAATCTAGCTATGTAACTAAAGAAATATATGTACTAAGAACAAATTTAATACATATTTAACGATGAGGTTACTACTTATATTTTGAATTAAGGCATTTAAAGCTTAAAAAAATTGTTATCCTCTTTCAACACCAACATTGCTTTAAAGCAAGTGCAAGGACGTCGAAACTATTTAATACACTGAAATACCCATTGATCACTCTCACGAAATTAATACAGGTATACTGTAAAGCCGAAGTCAATTTTACATCGTGCAGAATACCCAGAGCATAATAAAATTGTGGAAGAAACACTTCTCCAGCGTACTGAATGACAGTGATACCCAGTGGCATAACATGAGAACGATGGTGTACACGTACGTACATATATAAGAAAGCTCGAATAGCAATTACCCGTCTGAAGAATAACGAAGCAGTAGAAGCCATTTATGAATCGGGAAGCATCTCTCCGAGCCGTTCGATACCAAACGAGGGTTCAGACAAGGCGACTCTCTATAGTGCGACTTCTTCTATCTAGAGAAAATAATTCGAACTGCAGAGCTGAATACAGAGGGTACCATCTTCTACAAGAGTGTACAACTCCTGGCAAGCAACTCCGTTGTATGGAGGTCTTCCTCTTCCTCTGCTTCCCCCGGCGGGTTCTGCGTCGAATACTTTCAGAGCTGGAGTGTTTTCATCCATCCGGACAACATGACCTAGCCAGCGTAGCCGCTGTCTTTTAATTCGCTGAACTATGTCAATGTCGTCGTATATCTCGTACAGCTCATCGTTCCAGCGAATGCGATATTCGCCGTGGCCAATGCGCAAAGGACCATAAATTCGACCACTTCAACTGATGAAAATATTAAAAAAGTGAAGAAAATGGTACTTGAAAATAGTCAAGTCAACAGTCAGCGGAATGGTACGTTTTTAGTCGATTGAAGAGATAAAACAAAATTCGCGGAAAAAGCTGAGGGCCATCCCTTGATGACTTGAATTCTGGTAGGGATTACTTTGAAGGCGACAAAATATTGATGACTAATTAAATATTTTCATTTACAATTATCGGTTTTTTGTCACAATGTATTTTGAAAAGTGTCAAATGAAAAACAAACCCTCACAGAGTACCAGTGATTATGGCGGTACAGCTGATTTCATTATAATAAATTTTTGTCAATAATTTTAGTTAAATTTTCGTTGAGACGATTCGATGCATTTCTGAAGTGAAAACCGACACTTACTAACGATTTCTTTCACATAACTCACTTCATTTAAACAAAATCCATTGCTTTGTTAAAATTCGTAAGTTTCTGCGGAATTACTGAATCTGATAAATTTATTTGCAAGTACAGTAAATTATTTTACTTACAAAAATCTTAGATTTTGGTTGTCTCAAAGCAATTAGAAAAGATAACGTTAGTTTATTCATATCAACTGATATTAGTGCCAAAATGTAAAAGAAAAGAAAATTTATTTTTGACAGAGGACACTTCACTCATATTATTCTGATTCGCTTAAAAATACACTTATGTATTCGATATATTCTGAAGTATACTTTAAGTTTTACAGGAAGTGTAAATTTGTACATAGGAATACCTCGTTTGATGTGAAAGCAAGCCGGATATAGTATGTATGGTATAATACATACATATGTACATACATATTACTCCACCACCATTAATAATACTCAAAATACCACACGTTTGTTGCTTGGCACGAATTTCATTTCCTTTTACTCGTAGAGAGTGTTAAATATACTGCTGACAGAATCGACCAAGTTTTGACAACTTAATACGATGAATATTTCATAGAATTCAATTTGAACTCGCCTACGTGCTGTAATGTCACACGTACCACATGCGAACGCTTGAATTGTAAGTATGTGCAGTTGAACACGTCCATTTAATTTAAAATTTAAAAGCTAGAATTCGAAAAATTATGTAAAAGATGTTATGAAGCTAGAGAAATATTACTGCAATAAATGGAGAAGTAAGCCAGGTTCCTAAATGTGGTACAAACTGGGGCATTACTATAGTTTGTATTCATAAGGAATTAAAGTATATAAAGAAGCCTACGACTAAAAGTTAAGACTAATTTAAATTAGTTAGCATGCACTTAAAAATTTAATAAAAATTAAAAAAAATATGTAAACATGGAACAAAATAAAATAAATTCAGCAATTTAAAACGGAATATCGAAATAAATAAATGGGAATCGATTTGCTTGATTAACAATTTCTAATTAAACTAACCGAACATGTTGCACCTTGCAAGAATCAAGAAAAACTTTAAACAGGGTGGGCCACGTTTTAAATTTGAATTATCTATATTTCGACATTGGCAACTTCAAATACCATTCGGAAAGTGACAGATATTCAGTAAAAAGTCTAAAATTTACGAAATGGGTCGCTATTCACTAGAAGAAAACTGGGAAATATTGAAAATTTGAAAGTTTGACCGAGGATGGTCAATTTTACCGAAAAATCATCTTTTCGGACGAGGCTCATTTCCACCCCGATGGTTACGTTAACAAGCAGAATTGTCACATTTGTGGCGCTACGTGCCATACAGCAAACACTACACTCAATCTTTTACGCCCTATCTTCGAAAATCGCATAATCAGCAAAAGAGGTGATGTGAATTGGCCTCCCAGAAGCTGCGAGTTAACTCCGTTGGACTATTTTCTGTGAAGAGCTGTTAAAGATAAATGTTACGCCAAGCATCCAGAAACAATTCAAGATCTAAATTACGAGATTCAAGCTGCTGTAGCTGCCATACGGCCTGAAACCATCGAGAAAGTACTCCAAAATTTGGTGAATCGGATAAACTACTGTAAACTCAGCCGTGGTGGTCATTTGTCCAAAATTGTTTTCCACAAATAAATTTCATAAAACAACCTTTTAAATAAATGTTAGACCTTTGAAAAATGTCAAGCCGTTTTTTCTTTATTGACTTTTTAAATTAAAAATTGTATATGGCCCACACGTTATTAGACAAGACCAGAAGGACTACGAGCAACGCGAAAGTTCGAAAATCTTTGTATTAGGTATGGGGTGTACCCTATTCGACCCATTTTTGATATACAGACAAACCAAAGATTATATCTGAATTTCAACTAAGTACATATGTATATATCTCACATATTGACCACTTTTAGTAGGTACTAACGGTACCGTTATATAAGGAACGGACGGGATTATCTTCCGATTTCACCCATTTCTACAGTGTCGATAAAGGTGTTAAAGAGATTTGTCGTGAGCGAATTTGGTTATTGTAGCCTAAGTATTAAAAGTTATAAAACAAGGATTTTGTAATTAGTTCCAATAATGACTACATATAATGAAATAAAAAAACGAGATTTTGATATTTTATATTTATTTTCTTTATTATAAAATAGAATCACATATACATACATTCATGTTATCACGTATAATATTACATTTTATTTTATGAAATGAGATTTCAATCCTTTTGATTGGCAATAAAATTTAAGTGATTGTGAGGCATATTCATGGTCATTATTACACCAGCAAACCATACGATTGTGTGAATTTCTAGAAGATTTAGTGAAAACAATTTTGAATAAACAATGGGGGCGATGAGAGTATAATCATAAGTCAAGTTAGAGGGTGGGGCCATGCCCACCTTTACAAACCAAATTTACAAAATCATTGTTCGGTTAAACCGAACTTAGCCCTTCCTTACTTGTTTGGTCTTCATTTAATTTATATGGACCATAACGCGCATATTCCTATCTTTTACCCAAAATTTCAATTTAAATCTTCCAAACTGTGCTTTTCTTCTTCTTCTTAATTGGCGTAGAAACCGCTTAAGCGATTATTGCCGAGTTAACAACAGCACGCCAGTCGTTTCTTCTTTTCGCTACGTGGCGCCAATTGGATATTCCAAGCGAAGCCAGGTCCTTCTCCACTTGGTCCTTCCAACGGAGTGGAGGTCTTCCTCTTCCTCTGCTTCCCCCGGCGGGTACTGCGTCGAATATTTTCAGAGCTGGAGTGTTTTCGTCCATCCGGACAACATGAGGAGGATGGAGTCATGTATAGAAGTTCACGCAAGTGAGGAAAGTTCTCTGATCGCCATTCACTTGGGAGGCCAGAAATGATTCTTTTACACATGGCTCAAGCAGCTCACTACTTCCGGTCTTTGACCAAGTATCCTCTGGGTAGCCTAAGAACATCCGGCCGAAGGCGAGCTAAAGTGAGAAGGCGAAACATTCCCTACAAGGGTTGTGCGCTGGGTTTGGGACCCACCACGTAAAAAAACACCCCCAGTGAAGAGCTATAACCAGCCTCGAAACTGTGCTTTTACTCGTGTTTAATACTTCAGCTAACAATATTGTACTTGTTTACCTTCGATCCTTTCTTTAAGGTAGAAACTGAAACTTTTGTGGAAGTTTGCAAAATATCAACCTGTAAACTGCTAGTAACTGTAGCAAGTAAAAAAGATCGCAGAAACACCACCCTTTATGGTAAATTTAGGAGTCAAAATCACAGGATAGCGAAGAAAAGCAATAACTTTCCGAAAGACATACACAAGGTGCTTTTCAAAGTAAAGGAAGAAGTCACACGGTGCCATATCAGGTGAATACGGGGAGTAATTAATGGTTGATATGTGATTTTTGTTCAAATAATCGTCCTTCGAATGTTGGATTCTGAGCGATTTTGGGTTGTCAGTCAATTTGTGCGGAACAAACCGTGTACACACCTTTCGTAAGCCCAAATGTTCGGTCAAAATGCGATAAATCGATGTTTTGGAGATGTTCAATTACATTTCCATGAATTTCAAAGATGATTCGGCTGATGATTCACGCACAGTTTCGATGAAATTTCCAGTAATCACGGATTTTCATTGGCCCACATGTTGATCGTCATTTATGTCCTCACGACCACTTTGAAAACGTTGAAACCACTAGTGCACTCTGCAACGGGATAGGCAATCATCGAAATAAATTTATTTCACCAATTGAAAGTTTCGGTAAAAGTTTTACCAATTTTAAAAGAAAATTTAAAGTTGGCTCTTTGTTCGAAGATCATTTTAGCACCGATAACACAAACATATTGACACTTAAAACGCAATAACTTCACTTCTAATCAATGAAATACCTACAATAACACATTAGAGGGATTCTCTTGCACTTGCAAAACCATTGCACGATGCACGAGTTGCAGATTTTTCCAAACACACGAAGAAAAATATTTGCAAGGGCTGTTAAACATGTCAGTTCAAAACCCATGTTTATTTTGCACAGTGACACATAAAAAAAAATTGCAACCCTGTGCTAGCTGTCATTTTACTTAAATACATATTTTGACTTTAAATTGTTAAAGATGGTAAATTTTAAATACATAGTTTTTATAATTTCTATTTAAATTACAATATTACTATTGTAAAATTACTGACTTTGCATGATATTGAGAGGACTGACATAGTATTCCGTTATTCAGTATTCAGAATTAATACGAGTTCATTAAACGACTTGAGCTATACTGTTTACAGAAAATTTGCAGTTTTTAAAGAAAATTGGTGAACGAATATAGCTTTTTTTCTATTTTGAGTAGTACAAATTTACTTCTTCCATTGCTTATAGTTAATAGTAATAATAGATTATAATAAAACATTTATTTATTAAAATAAAAATATGTAAGTCAAATACAAAATAATATTTTTATATAAAAGTAGATGTACACAAATTTCAACACAAAAGTATTTTGTTGTGGGGGTCAATATAAAAATTGGGAATTTGTTGTTTTTAGAAGCTGTGCGAAGTGTAAGGCATTTTTAGCTTTCAATGAAATTAATCAAACGAATTGCACATTCATTCTGAACCGAAGTGGAGTGGCATAATAAATAGTTATACCTACCAAATGACGGTTATTTATAAACCATTTATTTTAAGAGTTCACAAAAGGAAAAATGGTGTCTCGTGAAATAACGTATATAAACAAATAGAAATGTTTTTTATACCCTGAACTTACTATACCCTAAGTTTGAGACGAAGTTTGTAACACCCAGAAGGAAGCGTCGGAGACGCTATAAAGTATATATATAAATGGTCAGTATGTTGAGCTGAGTCGATTTAGCCCGTCGATTTAGTACGTCTGTCTGTCTATCCGTCTGTATATACACGAACTAGTCCCTCAGGTTTTAAGATATCGTTTTGAAATTTCGCAAACGTTATTTTCTCGGACCACTGTAACGTATAGCTGCCATACAAACCGAACGATCCGAATCAAGGGCTTGTAGGGAAAATTTTCGCATTTGACGTGGTATCTTCACGAAATTTGACATGGATTACTGCTTAAGGTAATAATATAATCTCCGAAAAAATTGTTCAGATCGGATTACTATTGCATATAGCTTCCAATCAAACTGAACACATAGTTACTAAAATAAATGCACCTGTGAAGGGTATATTAGCTTCTTTTTTCTTGTTTTCTTTATTATTTTTTGCAAAGACGATTGCTTCATCTTTGCATAAATAACATACAAGAACAAATAAGAAAGGGCTAAGTTTGGGTGTAACCGAACGTTTTATACTCGTGCAAATTGGAAGAATAAAAGCCAGGGAAATACCTTGAGATGACAAACGTCAACCAGAGGATTAGAATCTAAGCAATTATATATATACATAGACCCTACATTATTCATACACTAACCGACAAATTCGGCATAAGATTAGTTAGATAAACGACAGTCAACGAGAATTGGGGTAGAATCGATCCAATTTTATCTATTAACTATTATCATGCCACCTACAAAAAAATATTCCCTAGGTTTCATTAAGGTACCTCACATACAATCACCAATTATATGGAGCAAAGTCGACTGCATGTTGAAAATCCTGATAATAGTTATTTTTAAATGAGTTAAGCCTCCCCCCACTCTACCTGGGAAAAACTGGCGCACCTTAGCAAGAAACTTAATACACCACAGCCGATGACACCATAACACAACACCAACTCAATTTACCACACCTGTACACCAACCCAATCAACAACAAGTAAGGAAGGGCTAAGTTCGGGTGTCACCGAACATTTTATACTCTCGCATGATAATGTGATAATCGAGATTTCATTATACGTCATTTACATATTTTTCAAATACCGTATTTTTGTAAAGTTTTATTCCGCTATCATCATTGGTTCCTAATGTTTATACTCGTATTATACAGAGAAGGCATCAGATGGAATTCAAAATAGCTTTATATTGGAAGAAGGCGTGGTTGCGAACCGATTTCACCCATATTTCGTACATGTCATCAGGGTGTTAAGAAAATATTATATACCGAATTTCATTGAAATCGGCCTAGTAGCTCCTGAGATATGGTTCTTGGTCCATAAGTGGGCGGCGCCACGCCCATTTTCAATTTTTAAAAAAAGCCTGGGTGCAGCCTCCTTCTGCCACTTCTTCCGTAAAATTTAGTGTTTCTGACGTTTTTTGTTAGTCGGTTAACGCACTTTTAGTGATTTTCAACATAACCTTTGTATGGGAGGTGGGCGTGGTTATTATCCGATTTCTTCCATTTTTGAACTGTATATAGAAATGCCTGAAGAAAACGACTGTGTAGAGTTTGGTTAACATAGCTATAGTAGTTTCCGAGATATGTATAAAAAACTTAGTAGGGGGCGGGGCCACGCCCACTTTTCCAAAAAAATTACGTCCACATATGCCCCTCCCTAATGCGATCCTTTGTGCCAAATTTCACTTTAATATCTTTATTTATGGCTTAGTTATGACACTTTATAGGTTTTCGGTTTCCGCCATTTTGTGGGCGTGGCAGTGGGCCGATTTTGCCCATCTTCGAACTTAACCTTCTTATGGAGCCAAGGAATACGTGTACCAAGTTTCATCATGATATCTCAATTTTTACTCAAGTTACAGCTTGCACGGACGGACGGATAGACGGACGGACAGACGGACGGACAGACGGACGGACGGACAAACAGACATCCGGATTTCGACTCTACTCGACACCCTGATCACTTTGGTATATATAACCCTATATCTGACTCTTTTAGAGTTAGGACTTACAAACAACCGTTATGTGAACAAAACTATAATACTCTCGTTAGCAACATTGTTGCGAGAGTATAAAAAGGATGGACAACGGGATGACAGATTCATACTTAAGACATCGCTACACGCATAGCTAACGGACGAGCGGCTGGTCAGTTGTCTCCGAGCACCTGGAGAGCTCAGTATATACAGTAATAAACCTTTTCTTTGTTTAAATACATTCATATATGTACTCACCTCCAGAAAATCTTAGGGTGTTGTGTTAGCATTTAAACTACATACATATAAATTTTAAATTTTGATGATCGAGACTTTAAAAGATATTAAATAATGCAAGTGTTTACGTTATTTAAGTGATTATATTGAATTACTTTGCATATCTGTTCAATTTTATTAGGATATTAGTTGTTGTTTAATGTTAAATCAGTTGTTTTTTTTTGTGCAATTTTTAAAGACGCTTCAAGTATTTCCAAATTTTTGCATGCTTTAGGATACAATCCTGGGTGGTAATTTGTCGTTTGACATATACAAATTGACAACTCGTTAGTTGTTATAGGAAAACATCAAATGGAAATTGAGTTTGAAAAGAAAGATATGTCGAAGTTTTTAATAAGAATACATATAAGTGTTAATAATAAAATTTATATTAAAAATTGTAGAGCCTTTTTATTGCTGCGAAAATTCACAACCCGACGTTTTAAAATACTTTTTATAAGAATTAGAACATATTTTTCTTTAAGAATTTTTAATAGGCAGGCAGCCAGCCCTCATTTTCGGCACATCAAATTTTTGTGCATTTCACATAGGTAACTACCTCCCCTTCTAGGAGTTAGCTTCTGTATTTTAATATATTTAATAGAGTTGTAGGTTTTGATGCATCTATTGTAGGAGCTTAGAAATCTTTATTAATTATTAAATTATTTTGTGCAATATTTTTATTTAAATTTTTATGTAAATTGTTAATTATGTTTATTTTATGTTGTAAAGGTGAAAATAGGCCTACCGGGGAACCGAACACCTAAAAAAAGTCGGTGACGCGCTTTATTGCAAACCTCTGGGGAGGTGTGGAAAATGCAAAACTTAAATATTCAAAAATAAATTATCAAAAATAGTATATGGATGAGAATTAGAACGATGTATTAAAAATTCAGCATCAAATGCCTAAATATCTTCTTTCTAAATTAAAATTATTGGTAATAATATTTCAAAAACTTACGAATACAAACCGTTTTATGTTTTCTGTCTGTCAATTGTAAACAAATACATTCAGAAGAAAACTCACCACCGAGAAATCTAAAAACAGGGCTGCTTTTTATTAATAAGAACTACATAAAGAATATCTAACTATCAGTAAATGATATTTTTATGGGCGAAACATGATACATTATGGCGTTTAAATCAAATATTAGTAAATATATGTCATTAATAAATAATTTCCTTTTATATTAAGCAACAATATTTATAGTTTTTGTTATTCAATAGAATAAATTTGCTAAGTATTTACTGCCTCAATATATACAGCACTGCGTTGCTACCTCTAAAAATCCAAGATGGCCGCTATTCACCCCTCAGAAAGCTACCACGAAAAGGTTATCTACTGTATATACTGTGCTGGAGAGTTAAGACAAACATTTTCGCGCGACGTGTTTCTGTGAGTGGTGCAAGCTGAAAATGCAGCGTTCGTTAGAGCAGAGAGGTACGCGATTAAATTCTGTGTGAAACTCGGTAAATCTGTGACAGAGACGTTTGATATGATCAAGCAGGCTTACAGCTGTTGCTTTAGCAAGAGGTGGTGTGTTTGGAGGGCCGGGAAGAGGTCGCTGATGACGACCATGCTAGGAGACCTGCGACTTCGACATACAACGACAATGTAGCTCGTGTGCGCAAAGTCTTGAACCGTCGCTTAAATGTTCGTTTAATTGCCCAAATGTTAAATTTAACAAAATCTGTGATTCATGAAATTGTGAAGGAGCACTTGAACATGCGATCCCGAGACAAATAGGCAATATTCTTTTTCTTTTGACACGACGAAAGGAGAGCAGCATACACTTTAGCTCTCAAGGCTATTCCGGAGAATGCCTTCCGTGACGCCTTCTATGCTTGGAAATCGCGTTGGCAGTGCTGTATCGACTCCGAAGGAGCCTATTTTTAAAGTTTTAAAATAATTGTAACGATTGCTTCAATAAATATTTTCAAATCCACTTCTGAATAACCCTATATTTATCTCGATTAGTTTTAGGTGATACATACATCCGTTAGGCGGAAAATACAAGTATACTCTGTAGCAACAGGTTACAAGAATATAAAAATAAAAAAATAAGTAAATAATAGTATAAATGTAAACAGTTTCAATACGTATAACACTATTTGCAATGTTTTTGCATATTAATATTTTATCAGGATGTAGAGTTAAGAAATTTTTTAATGTGCAGCTTTGTAATTTAATCTTAATTATATTTCAATCTCTGTGAAGTCATTTGCATAAAATCTTATCTTAAAAACTTCGAGTTTCTTTAGAGGATCATCTTGTAATATTTCTATTAAATTAAGCCAACAATACCTTATATACATCTGTAATTCATTACTATAAACTATAAGATGACCATTATTTGTACAGAAGAGGTGATTTCAGCTTAACCAATTACCACAATTTATAAAAATTGTGTCTTTTTTAACTATGGTATATAGTCCATTAGATATACATACATATATAGTATCAAAATATTAATTCATAGGAGTGTTAAGCATACTTGTATATTCGCGTACATTAGAAGACTATATCTCCACCACTAAATATTTTAACATTTTTCGCCGTTAATTACTAGAAAAGCCTTGCTGTATACGTATATTTAAAATTTAAGCTATTTCGAGTCCACTTTAGCAAACCCACCAATAATTTTTTCTACACGAGTTTCTTGTCTGTAAACTCATAACTCAAAGTCCTGTATTCGATTGTCTCAGGTAATCAGGTGATATATGTAGGCTGGCTGAGAACAACCTCGTGTAATTACATAAATAAATTCTTTATATTCCTTGAAGAAATAATGAATATATTCAGTATTTAACCACCGTGTTGATTTCAATTTCACTTCACTTCAATTGCTACGTCTACTGCTACTTTTATGAAATATGCATAAGTTACCATGACTTTTCATGGTAACATAGAATCCTCATTGCAGCGAAGATATTTAACAAATGCAATGTATGTGTAGGTACATATATACTTACATCGTACAGGAGATCGCAGTAGCTAGGTCATCTGTGGCACCCCTTCCCATAAACACTATTTTAAAATCAATCTTCCTTCACTTCCGTCACTAGTATACAAATCAAGAAGCAATTATTGTAACGCGATAAAACTATGCATGAATAGTGCTTTTGAGGTTTGTCATCTTATGACCAAAAATTGTTCGATTCGAACGAAAACTGTATTAGGCCCTATGTACCGAATAGGCGGACACTCTTCCTATAGTTAACTTTAGTCAAAACTTTCTTCAGCCTCCATATTCCCAATATTAAAATTCAAAATAATAAATTTCGAACCTCCAAGTAACTTTATACCGCGTACATCAGCCAATATGTGAGTAATTTTATTAGAATTGAAAGAGCGACTGTATCCTTGTGCCTAAAATGGATAAAATTGGCTAAAAACTTGACCTAGCCTCCATATAACTGACAAGCTTTATGTACCAGAAGGTACTTCTCTTGCTCTTTTGGCAAGCTGCAAAGGTACTGCGCCATATGTACATGCGAAAAAAATAATTATAATTGCTTTAAATATTTTATAACAATAATAAGTGTAAATATGGCAACGAGGGAAATGGACGACCTATTATTTAAATATTTTTCCTCTGAAAGTGTCACCACCAAATAGAATTTATAGAAGATTGCCTGACGAAATATTAATAGTGAAGATAGCCATCCCAGTAAATAATTACACAAAAAATTAAGCAATTGGCGACTCGTCACTCGTCACTCGTCGGACAGAAATTCGAGCCTTATGTGAATTAATTACCGCGATGGTGATCCATTGTGCAAGCTACTTGAAAACGTAATTTTCAGGTAAGTTAAGAAGTCGTAGTACCTCTGGGCGTTGTATCAGAACGAATTTTTCCACTTTCTTCTCGTTTATGACAATTCATACTTTTGGCGAGGATTCAAACTCAAATATTATCCCTCACTTCATAATATGAAATGACAATGAATACATAAATGGGTCGAATATCTTGCAATATATGAGATTGTTTAACAATCAATTTTCATAATTAAAAGGAAATCTCGCAAACTAGAACGATTTAGTTTTAGGTATATGTTAAAACAATGGCCAACTCTCTTATTATTATCTCACTGAGCATAATTCGTTATTTTCAAAACAATCGAGCTCTTACTGAAATTCAAGTGAAAATTAAGCATTTAAAACTATTTTGCAGAAACTAATGCAACTTGCCCTTTTGAAAACACATTATATTCTACATACATTCCTGTTTCTATATATCCTTCGCATTCTTTTCATATTAAGCAGCCCTACTTGAGTCTGCCATTTCAGTATTTACTTTGCATACAAATTATTTTCAAAGTTTGGTTTGTTTGTCCGCTCTTTACTATACTTTACAGATACATTAAAATTCATAATGCAATCACCCAAAACCAAGCATATTGTTCCCATTTGTTACATTTACTTTCTAGTTATTTGAGACACTTTGTTGACAACGTATGTGCAACAAGTCTTTTCTAAGCCAAATTATTTTGCAGTTTGGAAACTAATTTGTCAACGTGATTAATGTGAAAACGAGATAAAATCATCAATTCTGAATGCAGCTAACTTGGGAATTTACTTGTTTAAAAGTTTTAAAATATTGATTATTTTTATCAATAAAGTCGAATGAGAAAATTTTGAAACATAAACTTCAAATTAAGAAAAAAAAACCAAAGCAATAAAATGATTGTCGCTTTCAGCTGATATGAGACGGCATTACAAAACTTGTTTTCATAATTTTATCTTACTTCAATGCGAGATTGGACCTGGTATACGATGTTGTGAGAAGGACCTACATCTAGTGTAAAGAATTAAATTTTTGTTAACTATTATATTCCTAGATGTATGTAAAAAGCTATCGAAAAAATTACTGGGTGCACAACATCACCCCTTTTGTAACCCGAACTTTGTGAGGATTTTTGTTTATATATAACTATCTTTTTTTTTTTGTTTTTTTTTTTTACGAGGAGGAAGCATCGAAAGCCTGAACCCATGTCAGTGTGGAACTTTCATCCGAACTAAACCTCCTACTGTCTTGTACCGAACCCCCCGGTACCACCGTCAAGTATTACGTCGGGAAGAAGGTTGAGTATTACTCATACGTACGTGATGGTCCTAATGCATTCAGTAACAAGCTGCATTTACTTGGCCTTACCTCGGTTTGTCTTATACCCCCCTAGTACACTGATTGTCACCAAAACCTTCTTGTCTGCTCCAGTCATGGTTTGTGTGTCGCATCTTAGTTGTTCGTTGGATTTTGTAGTAGTGCTGCCCCTTCGCACACGGCTTTCCACTCATCTAGTGATTCCACCATTTGAGACACTAGATTTTCTGGGGTTGGATCTATCCCGAATGTGTTTTTCAAAAATTGCCTTTCTTCGTCATATTTCGCACAATGGAACATTGTTTGCTCCACATTCTCGATTATCTCGCCTCCGCAATAATCGCATACATATATCGTTGTCTTTGTATTTGAATCGCTTAAAATATGATTTGAAACAGCCGTGTCCAGGGACAATTTGGGTGAGGTAAAAAACTACTTCTCCGTGCGAGCTATTTAGCCATAGTTCTATTTTGGGGATTAGTCGGAATGTCCAGCGACGATTTCGGTTGTCTTAGCATCGTTTTTGCCAGCGCTTCACCGTATCTGCTCTGGCTTCCTCTTTTTGGGTTCTGGGCGTTACTATCTCATTTGAACGATATGTGAGCTCTTTGGCTAAGAGGTCTAGCGGATGTAAGCCCGCGATCACTAGGGTTGCGTCTTCGGATACCGTACGAAACGCGAAGCATACTCTCAATGCGCATATGGTGTACGTGGAAAATAGGCCGCGTCGGTATGATTTGACTTCAAGAGCTTTCTCCCATATTTGGGCACCAAATAGAGCAACTGACTTTAATACTCCGGCTAGTAGTTGTCTCCTATTTTGTTTTGGTCTACGGGTTAGAGCTCTGCATATTTTCGTAGCCTTTTCGCTTGTATAAGCCACGTGTTCTTTAAACGACAGTCTTGCGTCGAGAACGATTCCCAAATATTTTATAGCTGGTTGTGTGGTTATGCTTACACCTTTCGTACAGAATGTAGCAACTTCTCGGACCTTCGAGCCAATTGTTAATTTGAGAAATTGTTGTGTTGGTTACCGTCCAACTATCTATCTAACTATCTTGTTTCATCATATACGCATCTTTTTATGTTCTTGCAACATGCTGCTACAAAGTATACTAGTTTTGTTCATCTAAAACTAATCGATAGAGATATCGAATCGAAATCCACATTCCTGTCTGCTTGTCAATCCGTCTGCCAGTGTCAGCTGTAACTTGGGTTAAAATTGAGATTTCGTAATGATAGTGGTACACGTGTTCTCTGGCTAAAAACGAAGGACGAGTTCGTAGTTACGTGTTGCAGGACCACTGTCACGCGAACAAAACGCCATGAATTTTTCTATGCTGAAATCTAGTACTACAGATAAACATATTTCGGGCCTCGGCGAAGTCGATCAGTTTCAACCCATTTGGGGATATTCCGTCAAGGAGGTCTCCCTTTCACCAAGAACCTACACCGAATGTGCGCTCCTGTATATGGCCATTGTAGTAAATGTCACAAGGACCTACTCGTTTCAGTATTTGTCCCGTCCACCGCACTTCTTGGACGGCGGTGTTATCAGCATTAATTTTTGTTGTTTTTAATACAACGATTCCGCCAGCTCCGTCAAATAAAATGATTCTAATACTTCTTTCAATATTTAAGTTTTATTACCATGACTTTGGAAAATCTACCTGCTCTTTTTATTTTTATACACAAACAACAAAAATAATTTTTAGTAATTCTTGTGCATGAATTTCGAACGCTCTGCTTTTCTACTTGGCAAAGTTTTCAATGTTATTGCAACCTAAACAAATAGTACGTAAGTTCAATTTAAGTGGCTTTCGAGCTTATGCTTACATTTTTTATGCATGCAACATTGTTCAAACAAGATTCAGCAATGTGCAAGTTAGTTAGCACCAATTTTTAAAGCATGATCAGATGGTTTTCAGTGAATTTAATAATGGCTATAAATTGAATTTAGATTTGTTTTATAGTTTTACATAAAAGCTTCTTTCGATGGAATTCGACTTCGAACCATACACACTTCTTATAAATTTCCATTTAACTTAAACACCAACGAAGATTTCCGAAAATAAGAGAAAACGGTCCATATCTTCTCACATATAATACTATTAATGCTAGCGCATTCTATTCACATATTTTATTTTATTGACCAAAATGTGGTTTGATGTAAAATAAATTATTTCCCTCCTTATTTTCCATTACATCATTGATTAAATTTTTCTGCAAATGGACTATTTAAGTGGCTTTAAATAAACATGTTATTTTAGATTAAAGTGGTTTAGTAGCTGTCTAAGCTAACACACAATTAGATTGTGAGAAAACATTTTGTTGGTTAATTGAAAAGCAAATATTGAAGAAAAAGACGAAATATATAAGTTGCCGTTCATCTCTCTCAACTTATATGCAAAAAGCGAACTTGAGAAATGATTTTAATTATATTTAATATCTTATTTAATTACACTAAAGTTTAAAAGCTCACCTAGTGTTTTTACTACATTTTGCTCTACGTTTGCGATGTTATTGAGATTAATTCGACCAAAGAGATGGTTATATACATATGTAAGAAAAATGTCCTCCGGAAGGCGGAAATCACTTTATTTGTTAGTTCTTTATTAGTTTTATAAACTTGATTAATTCATTTTAATTCACATATTGGTCGAAAATATTTTTTTAGGTCACAGAATTGAACAAATCACCTTATTTGGAATATTACTTTTAACTAAAACTGAACTGTTATTTTTTCTAATCTGGCATTAAATTAGACCTCAGAAACAAAATCTTTCTTCTTAAACAAAGATTTGTTTTTCAAATATTCCTTTATGAAAGAGCGAGATCCCCAAATTTTATTTAAACGTTTTAGTCCTAAATTTTAATTGGCTATCGCAACTACATATATACCGTGGGTTATGAAAAGATATTATTAAAGAGGATTCAGATTATAATAAAATACATAAGAGGTTACAAAAACACATCTATTATATACCAATTCTTCTTCTTAAATAGTAAATAGATACCCTATTTTTAGATTGTAAAAATAAACAGCTTACCGAAACGGGAGCTAACACTTTTTGTTCGTGAATCCTCCTTGGACAGACAATCGTCGGCCGGCAACCTTCTTTTTACTAAAATGCCAGCGATTCAAGAATATTTTACGAATGTGATGATTGCGGCTCAAATACTTAGTAGATTTTGCTGTGTGTTGACTTTGTTCTGAGGTTGCGGGATTGGTAGAAAAAGGATACGAGATAAGTAAGTCTGGTTTGTGTGCTTCTGCATTTTGTTATTGTTACATTTTTATATTCTTGAACAATGTATGTTTTTAGTAATATTGGAAGGTATGGGGGTGTTCCACTGAAATTCTAAATATACAAACATACATCCTACATGCATTAAAAGTAGAGCATTATATATTATTTTTATACCTATTTTCCCATTAATGGTTTCAAGCTTTGGTTGAGTTAAATCTACATCCTTTTGAGGGATGAACTCCCGTTATAATGGTGAAGAATTGAATGTGAAATAAATCAATTATTCATAAAATTTTATAAGAAAAAATAATATTACTAACAACATCATTAAGATTATTCGAATAATAAAAGAAACGTGATAAATTGCCGTCAATAGACTCCACTCATTATATTTATTTTCTAAATCGTCGAAACAACATCAAGCAAAATACTACCAAAGCATCCTTGATATAATCTGTATTTTATTTTATAGTGACCCCTACTTTAGTAAGTGAAACCCTATACTCCGACATCAATACATAACAATGACGCAAATCCTTTAATAGGTATGTAAACATTTCTTAATTATATAAATATATATATTACTTTGGTCTCTATAATACTCTAATATGAAACGGCGATTTTATCCTTGGGCTGCGGAGTTCTGTGCGTACTAATGTTCTTACCCATTTAAAACTACACCGTCAATTAGAGAAAATAAAAATACAATTTTAAACATTTTCGCTATATATTTTAAATAAATAATAATTTTAATCGCTAGATAACATGTGAACTTTTAGCTTCTGTAATTTTATAGCCGACGTGATGACAGCTATTAAACAAAAAAATAAATACATTTTTATACTCTTGTAACTCGTTGCTATAGTTATATCTATATATATAAATGATCAGGACGAAATCTGCGTGACTCTTTTTCTGGGAGTCTGTTTGTCCGTGCAATCTGTAACTTGAGTAAAAATGTAGATATCTCTATGAAAATTAATATGCGAGTTCCTTGGGACAAAAAAAATCGAGATCGTAGATTGGCGTAATCGGACCACTGCCACACCATTAACCTAGTAACAAGGGGCACTTGTAGGTAAAATTTGTTTAAAAGTGGGCGTGGCCTCGACCTCTAACAAGTTTAAAGTACATTATTTCCTAACTCACTAAAGCTACAACAGCCAAGTTTACCCAGCTCAAATGTTTTAATAACTCCTACCGACAGTGTGGAAATCGAAGATGACCCTGGTCACTCTCTATATAACGGTAACTTTAAAAACTACTTCAAGCGTAATAAATCAATAGCTAGATACGCCAGATATATTAAATTTTACTTCCAAGACGGTATAAGAGGGCTTTATGGGAACACTTATAAAAATTGGACCCCACTTTTTTGGTGTAATCACAAATCTCGGCACCCGAATGACCGATTTTTACCAAGTCTAGTACGTGGCATTCTCCTTATATCCTATATCACAGCACGAAAGTGGACGAAACCGGACAACACCCACGCCTACTTCCCATATGGAACAATTTTAAATTACACATGATTCTTTCATTTTCCAGTACGCAAATCAAGAAGCAATTAATATAACGGGATAAAACTATGCACGGATAATGCCTTTAGATTGTTTCACCCTAGATACTGAATACTTGGCCTCCAGTACTTATAGTTGACTTTTGATCGAAAATATCGGTTAATGTATGAGATATATAATTGAAGTTCAGGGATATTCCTTCTCTGATAATGGTATATCTATGTGTCATCAATGGGTTGAATCTGACCATAGCTCATAGTCCCCGTATACTTAATATAACGATTTTCGCATATACCAGTGTATCTTTGTGCCAAAACTGGATAAATTTGAAAGAAAACTTGACTTATCCCCCCTATTACTAATGTCAGGATTTTCGGACATCTATCTGACTTTACTCTATATGATTAGTTTTTTAGTATGTGACATGTTAATAGTATGTGGTTTTTGGGAAAAAGAGATAAAATCTGGTGAATTCCAACCCAACTGCCATAAATTACATATAATGGTTTTCGTTCTTCTAACAAATCTTATGTGTCTGTCAGTATAGGACTTATATATATTGTACATATAGTATGTATATACAAAATTGCTTGGATTTCGATCCTCTGGTTGACATTTTACACCTTAAGGTATTTCCTTGGCTTTGATTATTATAAGTTGCATGAGTATAATATGTTCGGTGGAACCCGAACTTAGCACTTCCTTACTTGTTTTTTATTTCAAATTGGATAATGGAGGTCCGTCCAGTGTTGAAAGAATATTCCTTCCTAAAAACTTCTTGACCCACTGGCAATAAATATGGAATGTACGATTCCGGGTACATCCTAATGGTGAAAACTATTTAATTCTTAATACATAACAAAGTCTCTAAAGAATTTTACCCAGTGTGTTTTGTAATGCTTAATTTTTACCGTAAATAAATAGCAAAGCTGTGCATTGTAAATTTCAATACTGTTGAACTTCCAGTTGCTTAATAATACGTCCTGTTTGTAGTAAAAATTTGGACTTATGTGGTCGAATTTATGAAAATTTCGCTTCAGTGCACGGCAACTGCAAAAGATAACAAAGAAGTTTGTAAGCAATGGTAGTGGTGTGTATTCACGTTAAAGAAATCACGCATAAAACCCACAGGCAAATATAGCAAAGAAAAGTTTTTCAAATATTCATTTCTCATTTTCCTACCACCAACCTTGGCTTATATGTTTTAGTCTCAAATTTCAATTGTCTTTTGCAAAAATATGCTGTGGGGTATGCAAGAAGTATAATACTATTTGATTCAGATTAAGATAAAATTCATAAGAAGACAAAAACGCATACAAAATTTTCTTCTTCTTTTAATAGTAAAAATAATCCTTTTTGCAGATTTTTTTTTTGACAACCTAACCTTTAACAGACGATCGTGCACCTGGCACTTATGGTGGACTCTCCTGTGTGGAACAATTGTTTTGGAGTTATCGAACTGGCAATAAGAGGAATTTGAGCAGGATTTCGTTATCATTATATTCTGATTATGGAACATTAAAAATTATTAATAAATTAGGAATATATTGGGGTAATGCAATGACATTTTAAATGTACAGACATATTTACATGCTACATTAAGACGTCCATCGTCATTTTACTTTTTCCATATATTTTATATGGGGCTCTTAGTTTCTCTTTTAGCTACAAAGTAAATAACTACAACTTTAAAAAGCGATATCCTAATAGAAATTTATCTGCTCTACAAGAAAAATCTGACTAAAGCGAAAAGTTTATACTAGAATATTATTGCTTCAAGACAATATAGTTTAGAAGTTAAACAATAAACATTATTGTTTGCGTGAGAGCTGCCCCCTCCGGGTGATTGACTGCGCCGGAGTCCAAAATTTGGCTATCTGTGGTACCAGATTCCAGCATAAGAAAACTTCACCAAACTACCTGAATGTCTCCAGATCGAAAAGCCACCAACCAGTTCGATCATGTTGTGATACACGTCTCCAGTGTTTGAGACGTGCGTACGCTCCGAGATCCGAAAATCAATTGGGCAACTATTTTGTTGAAGCTTAGATTCGCACAGAGTGCAGCAAAAAACGCACGCCAACAAACACAAGGAAGGTTCGTAGTCGAGAAGCTGCAATCACAACAGACAGCCGAACGATTTTCTACTCGGCTTGCACTCCTGCTCTCTGAGAGCACTCGTCAACAACTCGGTATAAGGGAACTGTGGGACGGCATTTCAAATTCCTTACGTACAGCTGCAACCAAAACCATTGGTTTTCGGAAAGTGCAAAAGAACAGCTGGTTCGACGAGGAGTGCCGTGTCGCAGCGGAGAGAAAACAAGCTGCCTACCTCGCAACATTACGATCGACCACAACACGTGCGGGATGGAATAGATACCGAGAGTTGAAGAGGGAAGCGAGACGCATTTGCAGACAGAAAAAGAAAGAGGCCGAAATGCGTGAGTACGAAGAGCTTGATAAGCTGGCCGACAGGGGTATTGCTCGAAAATTCTACGAAAAAATGCGGCGGCTTACAGAAGGTTTCAAGACCGGAGCATACTCTTGTAGAACCCCCAAAGGTGATCTAGTCACCGATGCCCAAAGCACACTTAAATTATGGAGGGAACACTTCTCCAGCCTGCTGAATGGCAGTGAACGCACAACGCCAGAAGAAGGCAAACCCGATTCCCTAATCAACGTCGATGAAGCAGACGTTCCATTGCCCGACCATGGAGAAGTTCGAATAGCAATTACCCGCCTGAAGAACAACAAAGCGGCGGGGGCCGATGGATTGCCGGCCGAGCTATTCAAACACGGCGGCGAAGAACTGATAAGTAGCATGCATCAGCTTCTTTGTGAAATATGGTCGGACGAAAGCATGCCCAACGATTGGAATTTAAGTGTGCTATGCCTAATCCATAAAAAAGGAGACCCCACAATCTGCGCCAACTACCGTGGGGTAAGCCTCTTCAACATCGCGTATAAGGTTCTATCGAGCGTATTGTGTGAAAGATTAAAGCCCACCGTCAACAAACTGATTGGACCTTATCAGTGTGGCTTTAGACCTGGAAAATCAAAAACCGACCAGATATTCACCATGCGCCAAATCTTGGAAAAGACCCGTGAAAGAAGAATCGACACACACCACCTCTTGGTCGATTTCAAAGCTGCTTTCGACAGCACGAAAAGGAGCTGCCTTTATGCCGCGATGTCTGAATTTTGTATCCCCGCAAAACTAAAACGGTTGTGTAACCTGACGTTGCGCAACACCAAAAGCTCAGCCGGATCGGGAAGGATCTCTCCGAGCTTTTCGATACCAAACGAGGTTTCAGACAAGGCAACTCCCTATCGTGGGACTTCTTCAACTTGCTTCTGGAGAAAATAGTTTGAGCTGCAGAACTAAATAGAGAAAGTACCATCTTCTATAAGAGTCATCGGCCTCAACACCCGCGCCGTTAGTTCTTCTTTCTCCAGGCTGGACTAGGAAGCACAGAAAATGGGTCTGGCAGTGAACGAGGGCAAACCGCAATATCTCCAGTCATCAATCAAACAGTCGTCGCACTTGCGACTTGGCTCTCACGTCACTGTTGACAGTCATAACTTTGAAGTTGTAGATAATTTTGTTTATTTAGGAACCACCAACAATGTCAGCCTGGAAATCTAACGCAGGATAACTCTTGCCAACAGGTGCTACTTCGGACTGAGTAGGCAATTAAGAAGCAAAGTCCTCTCTCGGCAAACAAGAACCAAACTCTATAAGTCATTCACAATTCCCGTCCTGCTATATGGTGCAGAGGCTTGGACGATAACAACAACCGATGAGTCGACGTTACGAGTTTTCGAGAGAAAGGTTCTGCGAAAGATTAATGGTCCTTTGCGCATTGTCCACGGCGAATATCGCATTCGATGGAACGATGAGCTGTATGAGATATACGACAACATTGACGTAGTTCAGCGAATTAAAAGACAGCGACTACGCTGGCTAGGTCATGTTGTCCGGATGGAGTACATAAGTATTCGACGCAGTACCCGTCGGGGGAAGCAAAGGAACAGGAAGACCTCAACTCCTTTGGAAGATCCAGGTGGAGAGGAAAATGGCTTCGTTTGGAATCTCCAATTGGCGCCACCTTGCGAAAAGAGGAAAGGACTGGCGAGCATAGCGGTTTCTACGCTAGTAAAGAAGAAAGCTTAAGTTTAATTATCAAATCAAATATTATACTATAAAAGAAGAGTAGTAAAATAATAAAAGAAACATCACAAATTTTAATATGCAGGCCTTAGGCTTTACTGATCATTTTTGATTTCTATATGTTGAAAGAAACGATTAACAAAATCTTTCAATAACATTTCTAAACTACCTCCTTATTTTTTCTTACAGGGACACCTACTTTGGTAAGCGCATACATACATCCCTAGCTCAACTTGCAAAAAGGATGAAAGAGCTTTGAAAGGAAGTTATACATTTTATTGCTTGGCCATTATATAATAGTACTTTAATAGGAAAGCGCAATTTGCTTGAAATATGAATACCGAATGTTTGCTTCAGGCAATGAAGTTTAATGCGAACGAATTAGAAATTATTTACGATAACACCGCCATGGAGAGGAGGCAAACTTTCAAACACATTCAATAAGCAATAATTTCGGTATAATAGTTTTCTTCATTGCCATTATTAAGCTCTAAATTGAGACGCCTATAGGCTAATAATTAACAAAGGAAGAGTTAAGTTTGGGTGCAACCGAACATTGTATACTCTTGCTACTTGAAAGAATCATAGGGAAGTTCTTTAAGGTGTTAAGCAGTCATATAGAATAAAGTCAGCCGACCGTTCGAAAATCATGATATTAGTTATATAGGGCCTAGGAAAAGTTTTCGCTCAAATTTATCTATTTTAGGCACAAAGTTACACTGTTATGAGTAAAACACGCCCTCTTATTTTCATTAGGATAACTCACATATTGGCGGATACATGCGGTACAAGATCACTCGGAAGTTCGAAAATCTTTATATTAAGTATATGGGTGCTAGAGGAAGTATGGGTCCGATTCAACCAATTTTTGACATACAGACAAACCATTATAAGAGAAGTATTATCCCTTAATTTAAGTTATATATATCATACACTAACCGACATTTTCGATCAAAAGTCAACTACAGGTACCAGGGTCTAAATATTCGGTGCCTATGGGCTTGAACAGTTTTATTGGATTTAAACAATTTTTGGTCATAAGGTGGCACATACTAAAGACATTATTTGTGCATAGTTTTATCTCGTTCTTTTAATTGCTTCTTTATTTGTGTACTAGAAACTGAACGAATCAAGCGGAATTTAAAATTAAGCTATATGGGTAGTAGGCGTGGTTGTGACCGATATCGTGCATTTTCGCACTGAGACATAAGAATTGAAGGGGGTATTCTGGTCTAGAAGAATACTAATTATTTGGAAAAATGTTATTAAGCAGCACGCACCGACAAGAATAAAACAAACATGCATAAACTCGTGTATCTCATTCGACGCTCAATCGTACACAACAAGTCCGAAGAAGTATTCAATGAACCAGCCAATTGAAACAGGAATGCACAATTTGGGTTATTTAACAAAAACTTGTTAAAGCATGATAAATATCTACGAGTACTAATAACTATTAAAATGCGAAAGTGTGTCTGTTGCCTTTTTATTTGTTTGTTTGTGTCTACTTTCATTATGAAACGGAGCGACCGATTGGCATGATTTTAATTTTTTCTATATTCAATAAAATAGGACAGATATATGAACTAGGCGGAGAGAAATATAGAACCGAGTTTGAGCAATCTTTTAATTCATATTAGTTGATGTTCACAAGTGTTGTTGAGAGTCGAGAGCTCATGCAGTCGTTGTCTAAGAGGCCTCCTAGCTAAATAAAATTACAAATCACCACCCAGGCCTCTACACAACGCAGCGCCCACAAGGGGGCGTTATCGCCCACTTTGGGAAAGACTGTTCTATACAAAAAAAACTCTCACATCTACAACAGAAGGGGTTTTAACCAACAAACACTTCCCCGTTTTTTTATTTTTAAATAAAAAGTATAATGTTTTATTATTTAAATATATCAATATGCCAAAATGCAAGAGGTTTCAATTTTAAATTAGATTTCTTTGCTTAGTAACTACATTTACATGAATTTAACTTTCTTCTACACAAAACCCGCTAATAAATGTATGTTTGTATTTATAAATTGATGCATATTCCTTGCTAATAATAAACATTGTTTGCATAAATAATTTCGCGCACTAATTTTGCAATAATGTAAATAAATTTTGTAATTAAATATATACCACAATTTCATAACTTTACAAAACGAAAGTTTGTTGCAAGCGAATTTCATGGAATTTCATTCCTTTTCAGCACAAAATCCATTGAGGCATGCGAGTATATTTCTATGCGCTTCAATTGTTATATAACAATATTATACTATACATATGTACCTATATAACAACGTTTCGTTTTGTGGCACTAGTGCAATGCACATTCTGAGAAGCGTTTTGACACAGCATCAAAATATTGTACTAGATATATGTATTTACTCGTATGTTCTGCAAATGAATGGAAAAGTTCACTCATGGCGAAATGAAAATTTGTGTGTGAATATGCGGGTCTGTACTGAATCCAAGAATTTATTTGAGTGCCACGCATTTATTCAGTGAGTTTTCGCATTTTTAGTAATTTTCAGCATAAGTACTTGATGGAGAGAGGGCGTGGTTATAATCTGACCCATTTTCTTAACAGCGTATGCAGAAGTGCCAAAACGACTTCCTCCCAGCATGTTTGGTTGAGTTAGCTTCATCTGCTTGCAAGATACTTGTATGTACTTATGTATGTACATTTAACCTTTCATAGGGCGGGGTCAACTATACTTTGTGGGAAATATTGTAAACATATCATTGTAATTAAAAACATATAAATAAAAACAAGTAAGGAAGGGTTAATTTCGGGTCCAACTTGCAAGAGTCAAAGGCTGGGAATCATATGGAATAAAGTCAGCCGGATGTTCGATAATCGATTAAAATATTGAAGTTTGCACCCAATTTCATATAGTTTAGACACAAAGATACACTATTATGAGTAAAACACGTTCTTTAATTTTCCTCGATATAGCTCACATATTGGACAAAAGGTATAATATGCTAGTATAATGTCAGTTGGAAGTTCGAAAATCTTTATAATTATTACAAATATCTGCTTAATGGTCGTTACTGTAACCTGATGGTGGGGACAGCATTATGAAAGGTTTGAAATACCACATTTTTCTTAAATCGATCAATTGGTTTATTTGATGTCCAATTCCATTCGATTCCGAACTTTTTTCGATTCGGGATTTCTAATAGTGCGAAAAAGTTGCCTTAGTACTTCCTGATTCCAATGCAACTTTTTATTTTGAGATCGGATTGCATCTTCAACCCCAACTCCGTCAATGAAATTTCGGAAATTCGCCCAAAATCGTGAAATTGTCTACCTAGCACCTGAAATACTCATCTCATGGCAAAATGTATAAAACAAAAGTTATTTGTCACGTCATTTGCTACCGAAATGGTTGTGATCATGGTCGTAGGACGAACCGTTCCCGAGATACGAGCGAAAATGCGGCGCGCCACAGCGCAAGGTGAAAATCGGCTTGCGGCCACACTTCTTGACGTTGCTATCACTCACATTCATTCACCTACGCCAAAGGACTCGTTCGGATAGGTCTACACAAATATTTTTTCATCGAGTTCCTTCACTCTTGTCGTTGATTTCGCCGAGTGCTATCACTTATATTCTCTCAACAGAACACAGAACTCAAAATGTCTGTATCTAAATTTAAATTTAGACAGAAATGTCCTGTGTTTGGCATATATCCGTACAATCTATCTGAGTCCCAGTTACCTACTTACCAGGATGTTCTTTTGTGTTATCAGTTTGAAAGATTTCGTATAGGGCGACTCCGAGGCGACAACTATGAACCTAGGAGTAAAGAGGTTACAGAAATAGTTGCAAAAAAGGTTGAAAATACTTTCAAAACGTCATCTATTCCGATAGTTTTACACACCAGAGTTGTACAAATGCTCACCACATACCATAAAAAATTTCTGACTCTTAAACAAATGCTTTTAAGGAACCCAATAGGTTTGAGCTCTAAAAGAGACGACTTTGTCTCTTCTGCCGAAAAATTATTTGACATCGCTGCTTGTAAATGCATTTATTTTTCTTCTTGCACTTGTCCAAAGGAAAGGAAGTTCCTATCAAAGAACAACCATTTCTCTTGGACCAGATAACCAACAGAATTGGTCGCATTGGAAGTGTTGATCTACCTGAAACAAAAAAGATTACAAAGAAAAATGAACGTAAAGAAAAGCTTTCAAAACGTCATTCAACATCAACACTTACCAGAAAAGTATCAGCTAGAACACGTGACCATTCAGATCAGCCAGACTCTCATACAGACGACAACAATGTAGGTGCGTCGCAAATGGAATCTTCCAAAAACGATGCTGATGATGAATTTTCTCTTCCATCCTCTAAAATCAAACAAAACACACTAGTATTAGAACACACTGCTTTAGCTGCCCAAAGATTTGGAGTAAGCGATAGAGCAGCGGCGTTGATTGTTTCATCTGCTTTTCTGGATGCCAAAAAAGCAGGTTTGATAACAGAGAATCAGGCTAGCTTTGTCACTGACAAATGCAAGATTAGTCGGGCAAAAAGAAGTGTTGGAGTTAAGCTTCAAAACACGGAAAGTATTGACTCTGTATATGGGCTGTATTTTGACGGTCGCAAAGGCAATAAACTTACACTAGTCAGCGAAGGTGAAAAGTACTACCGCGACACTGTCAAAGAGCAACATATTTCTCTTATAGCGGAACCTGGTTGTCATTACTTTGGCCACGTCACCTCTCCTTCCGGGTCGGCTGAGGATGAGACGCAAGCTTTATGGCAACATTTACAAAACAATTCAGTTGAAGTGGAACATCTAGAAGTTGTCGGTGCTGATGGCACCAACACAAACACAGGTTGGAAAGGTGGAATCATTCGGAAACTAGAAGAAAGAATAGGTAGGCCATTACAGTGGGTTGTTTGTCTTCTACATTTCAACGAACTTCCATTTCGTGCTCTTTTCGAACACATAGAGGTGTCTCAAAGAGTCCAAATACATTCTCTCGCGACATAGGTAAACTGTTCCCTGATTGTGAGAAGTTGCCTGTTGTCAAATTTGAAAGTTTTCCTTCCTGCCAATTACCTTCTGAGGTTATTAACCCGACCCAACTTAGCATAGACCAAGCTTATCTCTATAAAATATCAGAAGCTGTTATTTCCGGTCAATGTTCCTCAGATTTGGCGTCATGTGCAAATCTCGCTGGCTCACCTGTGCAAATAGAATTCTGAGATTATACATTTCTACTGACAAACCAACAAAGGAAATAAAGATTTTGGTCAAGTACATACTTACAGTTTACTCACGTTTGTGGTTCTCAATAAGATTCAACAGTTCAATCGAAGATGGCTCGCGCCATCTCTATGCTGCAATTCAAAGGTCGAGATACTTACCTGCTAAACTGCGCAAGGTTGTCGATTCATCCATTCAACAGTATGCTTTCTTTGCTCTTCCAGAAAACATTCTTCTTAGAATGATGACTGACGAACGGATTGAAATCAGAAAGTTGGCCCTTGACCGTCTTCTTGCAGCCAGAGAAGCAGAGTCTGACACTGTAAATGAAAGGGTTAGACGTAATAAAGGGCCAAAGCTGAATTTCAACGCTTATAATTATTACGATATGATTAACTGGAAGACTATTACCTTAACTGTTCCACCAGTTCTTTGTTCAGTTTCTAACGAAGAACTCATAAAAGGGCTGTCGGGAGACACTGCAGAGGTATGGAAATTTAGTGAATTCCCCTCTCACACCGCGGCAATCGACAGAACCGTCAAACTGGTGACAGAGGCATCTTCTAGAGTTATTAGCCCCCAATCTCGTGATCGTTTTATACGCTCTACACTGAAATCTAGGCAACAAGTCCTAAAGTTTAGTACAAAATCTGATCTTATCAATAAATTTGACACAAATTCAGACTAAAACAAGCCTAACATATGGATGGTTGGTTGGGTTGGCTTGGGAGGAACCCGAAGAGCAGCCACCTCCACGCGGTGGGTTCTGGGTGACCAATACAGGTTAGCTGAGAGCTGCAACAATTTTCACCTTGCGCTGTGGCGCGCCGCATTTACCCTCGTATCTCGGGAACGGTTCGTCCTACGGCCATAATCGCATACACCATTTCGGTAGAAAATGACGTGACAAATAACTTTTGCTTATTACATTTTGCCATGAGATACGTATTTCAGTCGCTAGGTAGACAATTTCACGATTTTAGGCGAATTTCCGAAATTTCAAGGCCGGAGTTGGGGTTGAAGATGCAATCCGATCTCAAAACAAAAAGTTGCATTGGAATCAGGAAGTACTAAGGTAACTTTTCAGCACTATTAGAAATCCCGAATCGAAAAATGTCCGGAATCGACCCACCCTATTATATAGGGACTAGGAAAAGTTTTCGCTCAAATTTATCTATTTTAGGCACAAAGTTACACTGTTATGAGTAAAATACGCCCTTTTATTTTCATTAGGATAACTCACATATTGGCGGATACATGCGGTACAAGATCACTCGGAAGTTCGAAAATCTTTATATTAAGTATATGAGGGCTAAAAAAAGTATTGTTCCGATTCAACCATTTTTTGGCATACAGGCATATCATTATAAGAGAAGTATTTTCCCTTAATTTCAGTTATATATACATCATACATTGACCGACATTTTTGATCAAAAGTCAACTACAGGTACCGGGGTCTAAATATTCAGTACCTATGGGCTTGAACAGTTTATTGGATTTAAACAATTTTTGGTGGCACATACGAAATACATTATTTGTGCAGAGTTTTATCCTGTTATTTTAATTTCTTCTTTATTTGTGTACTGGGAACTGGACGAATCAAGCGGAATTTAAAATTGTGCTATATGGGAAGTAGGCGTGGTTGTTGTCCGATATCGTCCATTTTCACACTGTAACATAAGAATTTAAGAAGAATGTACTAAATTTTGTCGAAATCAGTTGGTCAGGTCCCGAGATATGCTATCGCCAAAGTGAGCGGTGCACGCCCATTGTCCGATTTTCACAGCAACTCTCATAAATTATTTTATTTTATATACTTAATTATTTTTAAAAGTTAGGAACCATAAATTACCTTCACACTCAGCCATGTATATGCGACACATGTATAATAAGAAAATTATTCATTGCGACTTGAAGTCGGGATTAGATTAAACCAATAACTGATTAATGGACTGCTTCAATTCAATTAGGTTTCTGAGTTTTGTTTCGTACACCCCTTGCCTGACACCTCATATAAAAAAAAATCTGCTACAGTCAGGCAATGTTACCTTGGGGGCCAACGGAATTGGAAAGTTCCATTTTATGGACTATTTCTGGATTTATTTCATTCAATATATGGCAATTTTGGGGTTCATTTCATCATTTTTTGTACTTATCTCTTACCTACGGGCAATAAGCCCTTGAATACTTATGTAGAAAGCTATATTCAACGAACTCCCAACGCAAAACATAAGTAAATACACATGTATATGGGGTATTCCACACCAAATCGATCACTTTTGAACCCGACCCCTTTAGATTTTGCTGAAACTTATCCATCCTTTTCTACCCTTTGAAAAGCATTTTTGAGAAGTTTTTCAAAATTTTTTGTCCAACTTCAAAAAAGTTATGAATTTTTCAAAAAAATGGCCTTTTTATTTTCAAATAGCCATAACTTTTGTAGAAATTGACTTTATGGGACCTTTTTTTTACATTTTTGCTTTTGAATGAACTTTTCGAAAATATACACTAAAAAAATTTAACACGATCAATTATATAAAATAATCGGTTTTTTTTTAAGTAAAATCGTCATTTTTTTGTAATTTCGCCATTTTTTCATTTTTTTTTCCTCGAAAAAAACTTCAATTAATTTGACAACTATCCCTGTTAATCCCGGAGTGAACCGATTTTTTTTATTTTTTTCATTTTTGAAAATTTGAGATTTTTTTTTAAAATAATTTTTTTTGGAAGTTGGCAATTTCGTTTTTTTTCCTCAAACGAAACTTCAATTAATTTGAATTAATTTGCGCCATACGACATCTTTAAATATAAATACTATTTTTAAACATAATACTAAACGAATGTGTATGAATTAATTTTATATTAAATATTTAAAGTAAAATGTTAAAGTTTATGTTATATTATATTATACTCACCCTAATAATACTGTTTTTATATACTCACCATAATTTTCTACCATAATGTAAATGAATTGAATTCTACTTTACCCTTTTTATAGATACATATTTACGTCCCGTTAGTTTTAGCCGTTAGGTTAAGGTTTAGGCTAAGTCATAAAAATCCTGAAATAAAGAATTGAATTGTGTAAGAAGAACATTCGCGAGCGGTCGCTATTTTATTTTCTCGGCACAGGCAATTTTATATATTCGGTTCACGCATTCCCACTAATAAGTTTTCTCAAAAGCTTGAGATTATTCTCTGCTAATTCCGGAGTGGGCCGATTTTTTTTTTTTTTATATTTTTCAGTTTTCAGGTCTTACAATTTTTTTTAAATAAATAAAAAAAAATAAAAAAAAAAAATCGGCCCACTCCGGAATCAGCAAGGATAGTTGTCAAATTTGAAGCTTTTTTTGAGGTAAAAAAAAAAAAAAAATGGCGAACTTCCAAAAAAAAAAATGACGATTGTACTTAAAAAAACCGATTATTTTATATAATTGATCGTGTTAAATTTTTTTCGTGTATTTTTCGAAAAGTTCATTCAAAAGCAAAAATTTAAAAAAAAAGGTCCCCAAAAGTCAATTTCTACAAAAGTTATGGCTATTTGAATACTAAAAAGCCATTTTTTTGAAAAATCCGTAACTTTTTTGAAGTTGGACAAAAAATTTAAAAAAAATTCTCAAAAATGTTTTTTAAAAGGTAGAAAAGGACGGATAAGTTTCAGCAAAATCTAAAGGGGTCGTGTTCAAAAGTGGTCGATTTGGTATGGAATACCCCATATACAAGTCCGTTTATACATAGGTACACCCTGTTTAAAGTAGGACATATAACAAATAATTATGATTAACTTGCAAGGATTAAAGCAAAGGTAGTATCATCAGGTACATAAGGCCTCCCGATTTTATTCATTCTAAGCCAATACACCGTTATAAGAAATCAATTTTATTAAGATAACACACACATACATCGGTATACATATGCGGTACAAAGTCGGAAATCCTTATATTTATTACTAGCAGCCCGCCCCGGCTTCGCACGGGTATTAAACAATCATTTCATAAGATCGGTGTAATACAACTCAACACAGAAGAAGCGTTTACAGCTTCTTCATTATACTGGCTGGGCGGTCGGAGTGAATAATTTACTTTAAGTTATCTGAAGAATTACAATATAAGATTTGTTTAAAACATCTTATGTATATATTGTTGCTATTCAGTGCGGTTTGTAGTTCGTTAATTGAATAACTTTTAGCATTGGAACTATGTTTGACCGTAACACTTATCTGCTATACCATTTGGTTCATCGGCACATTTTTTGGCAGCACATTTAGAGCAAATCCTATTCATGGCTCCGATTTGGACGGAAGTTTTGAGCATGATCAATCTGCGGATTGTATTTGAAAGCCAATCTGTTACTATTAGCGAAAACTTGATTACGACCTCTAGTCGTTGATTTCCGTTATCTTTCTCTCTGATCACGAAGGCGTTGGGAACGCGCAGAGCTTTACTCCCTATATCGACCTTGTATATTTCTAATATTTCCGCTGCACACGCTCCGTACTCGACTCTCGAGCGCGTACTTGGGAAGTTCTCAAATTTTGTTCAGTAAGCCGCTGCGACAGTTCGATACTCGACACCCGCGCGTACTTGAAAAGTCCTTAAATTTTGTTGAGCAAGCCTCTGCGCGCGCTCGATGCTCGACTCTCCGGCATGGGATGGCGATGCAACCTCTTCGACTTGCAAAACGATTTTCAGTTTCTGATGAAGATCATCACGGCGTGTTTTTGATACACTCGAAAGGGAACTATTTTTAGAAAGTTGAGATCTAGATAATATTATTTGCTTAGAATCTATAAAAATCTAATTGAAAAGTATAAGAGCGACTTGAGTCGCTAAGCTGTTTGGATAGTTAATAGTTACAATATATTTTTTACTGGAATTAGTACCCTCAAATAGATCAATGTATATTCTGCAAAAATTATTGAAATCATTAATCCTATAAAATGATAATATGTATAATATACAATATATTGGTATTAAAAGTGCAGTAATTCGAATAAATAGTAGTAACCTACACTTTTTTCATGTTCTTCAAATTTTTCAAGAGTTCGAACCTGCTCGACGTCATTTTGAAAATGAAATATCAAATGCCCACATAAAGAATTTCCCAACTGTAATAGCAATCGATTTGACAGTTGGTATGCTATAAACTTCTGCCTGTCGAGTTGTCCCGTTATGGTGCCGCCTAACCTAGCAGCTTGAGCGGCCAGCATGCGGCGACCATGCGATATTTTTCAAATAACTCACAATTTAAACTTGTGATATCTTTCGAATGGAATGTCCAAATTAAATAATTCAAAATGTTATAGTTGTAATAGGATTGAAGAACACTTAAATATGAATTCATTTATTTTGATGAAGATTAATTCCAAACTATAAATAAAAGACCTTTGTTAGCGGTATATATTATATAAATATTTTTTAAAATGATAAAAACACTTATTGTGACAAAACTATAATAGTAGGCGCGACATTTTATGTAGATAATTATGTATAAGATCTACAAATGTTTAGTATCAGTGATTTTCGCAGCGCACGCGTTTTAAGTAAGCTTTTTGTTAATTTTCTCACACCTTGTGTTATATTATTGTGTGATTGGATTAGAATGGACTCTTTTGACCATTTTCACACTGTAACATAAAATTGTCAGGGGAATGTCCTATACCAAAATTGAAGCCCGTCGGGAAGGTGTCGAGATACGTGATTTTACCTTAAAGTGGGCGGTGCCACTCCCTTTGTAAAATTCTGACCCCGGCACACTGTTGGTGGAGTTGTGGGCGAGCGGCTCGGACACCCAAGCACATTAACAACCGATGAAAGCGTGGAAAGAGTGAAAGCTGTGCCTATGATTGATCACAATCAGAGAAGTCGTAGATGATATTGGCATTTCGATTGGGTTTTTGGATTTTTTTAATATTTTGGGTACGAAACGCGTGGAAGCAAAATTTGTTCCAAAATTACCGAATTTTGAACAAAAGCTTTGCACCACCAAGTGCTCCTAAAGTGGTCAATTCAACAAACACACATACACACAAATATGATATATACGAATACAGTGAAACTTCGATAAGTCGTAACCTCGATAAGCGAAAAACCTTGATATTTCATAGTATTTCTTCGGCCTAGAAAAATTCGCGAAAAATGCATGTATTTCGGTCCCTTTGATAACTCGTAATTTTCTTGAGACTAAAATTGAAAGATGTGTATCAAAAGCCTCTACAACTCGTATTTTTTTCACAAAAAACCGTACGTGACGCTTATTCATAAGTTTTGCTTTGTTTTCTACAACTAGCGTAGATTAGTATCAATTAGGACGCAAGACGTCAAGTTCTCGTAAGTGCAAAATATTGCCAATTAAAAAAAAAAAAAGAAATTATTCTTGCCGTAAAAAATGGTGAAAAACAAGTAGAAATTGCGAAAAGGTTCGGTATTGCGCCATCTACTATCACATCAATTTTGAAACAAAGTGATCTGTATTTGAGTTTGCCCTCAAACACCAAACGTAAGCGCCAAAAATTACCAGAATACCCGGAATTAGAAAAGAGAGTACTCACTTGGTTTTTGCAATGCCGAGAATCTAATACTATTCCAGTTGGAGGACATTTACTAAAAGAAAAAGCAAAGGTGTATGCCGCAAAATTGGGCTTAACACAATTCAACGCAAGTAATGGCTGGTTGGACAATTTCAAGAAGAGAAATAATGTAAGTTTCAAAAAAGTTTGCGGTGAAAGCGCGGCCGTTGATGATGAAGTGTGCGTTCAATGGAGAGGAAACATTCAAAAGTTAATAGAGAATTATGAGCCCAAGAATATTTTCAACGCGGATGAAACGGGTCTTTTTTACAAGTGTCTTCCTGATCGCACTGTGTCTTTAAAAGGCCAAATTTGTCATGGTGACAAATTGAGCAAGGATCGTCTTACTCTGTTGCTTGCTGCAAATGTGGATGGGTCAGAAAAATTTAAACCATTAATGATTGCTAAATCCATGAAACCCAGATGCTTTAAAAACATCAAGACGTTCCCTATGGTTTATCGTGCAAATTCAAAGTCATGGATGACACGTAGTTTATTTCTTGAATGGCTACAATTGGTGAACCAACAAATGATAAAACAAAATATAAAGATTTTATTATTTTTTGATAATTGCACCGCCCACACTGCAATGGAACCTTTGAGCAATGTGCAGACTGAATTTCTCCTATCTAACACCACTTCAGTTTTGCAACCACTCGACAAAGGCATAATCAAAAGTTTCAAAACATTGTACCGTAAAGAAGTTGTTGTTAAACTGCTTGAAAGCATCGAGGAAAAAAAGGATTATTCCATTTCGATTTATGATGCAATGAATATTGCTCATAAAGCCTGGACAAATATCAGTAAATCGACTATTAAAAACTGTTTTCGAGCTTGCGGTTTTGTTAAGGATCAAAATGTAGTCGTAATCAGCGAAGATGTACTTCACATAGCAGAGTGGGCTCGTGTTCCACAAAATGCAGAAACACGTGTAAACTTTGATGACTACATTCATGTTGATGATGAGTTGGTGATTACTGGAAGCCTCAATGATGATGAAATTCTGGGTTTCGAAAACATCGACGATGAAAACGATGAAACATTTGAAATTCCCTCAGTTTCCACAAAGGTTGCGAAAGCTTCAATTGAAAATTTGCGTCTTTTTTTCATGGCATCAAATGTTGAAGACACTATTTTTAATGACATTGTAAACATTGATAAACATAGATAAAATACGCCAAAATAATGTCCGTCAAAAACATATTACGGATTTCTTTTAAATGAACACTTTTCTTAATTTTTTTGTACAATTTTTCAAAATACATACATACATATATTGATTGAATAACATATGTACTTTATATTTTAAAATTTAAATATGTACAATCATTTCTTGTTTTTTATGTAAAATTGAAAAACTAAATAAAAAATCTCTATAATTCGTATATTCTGTATGTTGCCTCTATAAGTTGTATAACTTGATAACTTGAAAAACTCCATAACTCGTATTTAAATTGTGGCCCCTTGCAAATACGAGTTATCGAAGTTTCACTGTATTTTGACTACAAATATGTAGAAATCCAACCAACTTACTCAACATTTCACCAGTGACTGAGCGAAAAATTTGAAACCTCATTCCTTAAAACCAATTTTTTTTTTTTTGCATTTGTCAAGGATATTATGGCTTCGTTGCAACCGTAGTTAACGCTTTTTTTGTTCTTCTTGCTTTTGTTTACATACATTTAGCCAGTATTGTTGTTTTCTATGTGTATCATTGATTTAAGTAATAAGCCCCAAAATATATGTACATATGTAGTTATTAAGCCCATTGGTGAGAAAAACAAACACAAAGGCAAACACTAGTTTTTAATAAAAACTTAGTAAGTTAGAGGTTAAGCCACCTTTTGCTATTAAAGTGCAAATAAATGGAATATATAAACGTGCAAATTATAAATAATAAATGTCCCACATTGTTGATTTGAACGAGTTCGTGCACTAATTTAGCATAAATGTAAATAAATTTTCTAACTAAATATGCAACTGAATTTCATAATTTTGCAAAATGAAGGTTTATATGTGAAATTAATGGATCGAATTCCCAGTCACAAAATAATTTGAGTTAGTTGAAGCCTGTGCGTTCCGCTTTAGAGCACCCGCCGTAGAGAAGACCAATTTTATACAGCATGTAGGCGCAGTAATTGCATTTTATGTTTGTTTAACTTCCTCAAAATTCGAAAATCCACGTAATTGGAATTTATTGCTCAGTGAAAATGTACTTATATAGGTATGTGAGCACGTGGGAGCGTACGGTGTCAAAATAGAATACTATGTGTAAATATACATACAGTAGGTGGAAATGTTTGACGAAATCTCCCACTCAATTTTGACTTCTGAATTATTTTGTTTGGAGTTTCACTCAAAACCTTCTATCGCTGATATCATAATATGTATGTATATTAGTTATCGGTATGCTGAAACAATTGAGGACAACATGGAACCTAATTTTTTCTAGCTTCTCTTGGATATGTGTATTTTTATACTCTCGCAACAAAGTTGCTAAGGAGAGTATTATAGTTTTGTTCACATAACGGTTGTTTGTAAGTCCTAAAACTAAAAGAGTCAGATATAGGGTTATATATACCAAAGTGATCAGGGTGACGAGTAGAGTTGAAATCCGGATGTCTGTCTGTCCGTCCGACGGTCTGTCCGTCCGTCCGTCCGTAAGAAGGTTAAGTTCGAAGATGGGCAAAATCGGCCCACTGCCACGCCCACAAAATGGCGGAAACCGAAAACCTATAAAGTGTCATAAGGAAGCCATAAATAAAGATATTAAAGTGAAATTTGGTACGAAGGATCGAATTAGGGAGGAGCCTACTAAGTTTTTTGTACATATCTCAGAAACTACTACAGCTATGTCAACCAAACTCTATAGAGTCGTTTCCTTCAGGCATTTCCATATACAGTTCAAAAATGGAAGAAATCGGATAATAACCACGTCCACCTCCCATACAAAGGTTATGTTGAAAATCACTAAAAGTGCGTTAACCGACTAACAAAAAAACGTCAGAAACACTAAATTTTACGGAAGAAATGGCAGAAGAAAGGTGCACCCAGGCTACTTTTAAAAATTGAAAATGGGCGTGGCGTCGCCCTCTTATGGACCAAAAACCATTTCTCAGGAACTACTCATCTAATTGACTTTACAGCAAAATAAAAAAATATGTAAATGACGTATAATGAAATCTCGATTATCACTTTATCATGCGAGAGTATAAAATGTTCGGTGACACCCGAACTTATCCCTTCCTTACTTGTTTTTTTACTAATAAGGCACAATGAAAAAATATGAAAATGTCTAGGCAAACATATGGTAAACATGACAGTCTGGAAGACACGCAACGTGTAAAAATAAATGAAACGTTGCGATTTAATGGCAATTAATTATTCTCTAAGATGGAATTCAAAATAGCGTTATACTGGAAGAAGGCGTGGTTGTGAACTAATTTTACTCATATTTCGTACATGTTATCAGGGTGTTAAGAAAATATTATATACCGAATTTCATTGAAATCGGTGGAGTAGTTCCTGAGATATGGTTTTTGGTCCATAAGTGGGCGACGCCACGCCCATTTTCAATTTTTAAAAAAAGCCTGGGTGCAGCTTCCTTCTGCCATTTCTTCCGTAAAATTTGGTGTTTCTGACGTTTTTTGTTAGTCAGTTAACGCACTTTTAGTGATTTTCAACATAACCTTTGTATGGGAGGTGGGCGTGGTTATTATCTGATTTCTTCAATTTTTGAACTGTATATGGAAATGCCTGAAGGACTCTATAGAGTTTGGCTGACATAGCTGTAGTAGCTTTCGAGATATGTACAAAAAACTTAGTAGGGGGCGGGGCCACGCCCACTTTTCCAAAAAAATTACGTCCAAATATGCATCTCCCTAATGCGATCCTCTGTGCCAAATTTCACTCTAATATCTTTATTTTTGGCTTAGTTATGACACTTTATAGGTTTTCGGTTTCCGCCATTTTGTGGGCGTGGAAATGGGCCGATTTTGCCCATCTTCGAACTTAACCTCCTTATGGAGCCAAGAAATACGTGTACCAAGTTTCATCATGATATCTCAATTTTTACTCAACTAACCGCTTACACGGACGGACGGACGGACGGACAGACAGACATCCGGATTGCAACTCTACTCGTCACTCTGATCACTTTGGTATATGTATATAACCCTATATCTGACTCTTTTAGTTTTAGGACAACAACCGTTATGTGAACAAAACTATAATACTCTCCTTAGCAACTTTGTTGCGAGAGTATAAAAATGATCAAAATAACGAGCTGAATGGATTCGTCCATGTCCTTCAGGTTTTGAGAAATCGTTATGAAATTTCGCCATATTCTCCCAAAGAGGCTGCTCATTTAACGAAAGTACCGATATCGGAGCACTGTAACTTATAGGATGTATGTATTTTTCTGGTTTTATACAATTTAAGGAAAATTCGATATCATTTTGGGGTAAAAGTCAAAACGAATAAATCTTCTTAGATTCTAAGATTATTAGTATTGACATGACTGAGTTGAAAGTATGTGTTGCGTCAGCAACGCGAAATTCAATTGCAAAATCATTAAGTGTAAAATAATTGTATAGAAAGATGTTGCGTAAAACTGAAATTGTTAAATTTGCCGTAAAACCGTTTGCCATCGGTTTTGTTGTGGCAAACTGAAGCTAAAGCAAATAAACCCAAATTTATATTCACGGGTTTTTATATTATTGGTGTTTGTGCTTATGATCTTATCCTCACTCCTGATGCAAAGTGATTTGCATTTCAGTTCCTCTGTCATTTTGTTTACGATACTCTGACGCTTACAGTAAATACCGACCGCCAATTGTTTTGTTTACCCTTCGTAAACTTCCATATTTCAAAGTGTTTGCCTAAGTATTTGGAAATTTCGAAGTATTAATTTGCTTGGAGCTGTTTTCTTTTCATCCATCCTATTTTAAGCTGTACTAAAATCTAATAAAATTATGCTTATATACGTTCAACGGAAGGTAGAAATATTTAGTATTCAGTCATCACTAAAATACTTTAGTAGATCTGTATTTTTTTACATTAGTATAGAAATTGTAATAAATGTAAAATTCAGCAGCTCTTTGTTGAAGCTTTTATCTACCAAGAGTTGTTGGTTAAGACGAGACCATCGTGGAAGCTATTACCTTCTTATTCGACTCAAATCTTAGGCCGGCGAGTTAGCTTTCCCTCTCTACAGGTAGTCTATATATACTCTACACCTTCTGCATCTCAAAAAACGGTTAACGTCAACATCCGCGCTGATTGAAAGTCTTCGCCTGTATGGGACTAGTTTATCGGATAAAGTCCACTGTTTCGTTTATTTGACGTGCGTATTTCTAACAGCTTAATGTGCTGATAAAATTATGGTCAACACCTGTAAGGGCATAACTTAAATTTAATCAGCAAGTGAAGTTATTGCAGACTCCTTCAAAATTTGTGCAAGCGACACTTAATCAGACGTGTAATCATACTCAAGCTGTGTGTACTGTTATTATTTATTCACATTATGTTCGTCTGCCTATCAGAATGTAAAAATTATTTAGAGTTCAGAGTTTTTGGCGATTAGAGTATGATAAATGTTGACATAAGGGCTCAAGATTTATATGCCCCACAGCCTTGAGCAAATGTTGCAACTAATAGCCTTGACAGATGGTAGCGTTAATCCGGATTAATGAAGTTATTAATGAAAATTGAGGAGTTAGTTAAGTTAACTCCATTGCTTTCTCCCAATTAATCCTAAAAATTGTAGAAAGTTAGTTGCCTTTTCGTTGACAACATTGTTATTAATGGCCAATTGTAATATATTGTGAATGAAAACCAAGAAGTACTAGCAACTATTGTTTTGTAATTAAAAATGGTTTTGTAACAATTGAGCGCCTAACAACCGCAATGTTTATCTGCTATCCATTTTCATTAAAATTATTATAAAAATGACAATCAGCTGTTTACCATTTTAAACTCGCATAGCTGCCGTCTGTCACCTACAAATTTGGATCTGATTAAATGGACAGTTAATCCTGACTAACGCTGCCGTCCGTCAAGGCTATAAGAGTGGCCAGGCGTGTTTAATGTGTCGCAATCATAGCTGTTAAATTATGATTACGATTAGTAATCCGTTAGATTATTTTCTAAAAAGAATCGTAATGATTATTTAATTGTGCGTATTAAATATTGGGATTACGTAATGATTACGATTATAAAGAATCAAAAAATAATAAGGATTATTATAAATTAATGAAAATAATCAAAAATAATCAAAATAAATAATTGATTCTTTTCAGCGATTCTTTTTGATTACTTTCAATCCAAAATACCAAACAACTTTTCTCTTTAAATTTTAAGAAATTTTTTTATTATAATTTCTTAGATTGTTTTTTGTATACTCTGAGCCTCAGATTCTGAGATATATGCATTTATATGTATATATGTATACATGTATATATATTATATTATTATAAATACTATATTATAAATGATGATATTTTTGCTATTATTAAGCAATTCAGCCATTCAATTTAATCAGCCCCATCGCGAAATTTCCCAGTTCTGATCATCAGAATAAGCTTCAATGAGCGTAGCTGATATTTACACCTGTATGAAAAACAACAATGCTGAAGGGAGTAGTGTTAGAATTCAAGAACGGTTGTTAACTTGTTGGTACGCTTACGTTAATAAGTCAAACAAGAGCTTATAAAGTGCAATCATATAACCTATACTTCATACTTCACGAGTCAGTCAGTTGTTATTAATTGTGTTTTGTGTGCAAAAACGCTCCATTTGAAGATAACATGTCACAAACTGATCAATTGGTTTTTGGAGAAAGCGACTTCTCAAATGATGATGAAATTTTGGACAAGAATTACGTGCCAAGTCCCGCACGAGGACTATAAAAAGATAATCGTGCTTTCAATGCACAAATATTGAAAAGTAATGAATTATTTGCAAATAATAGGCATTTTGGTTTTGACCTCAACGGTAGGATTGCTTGAATATTCTTAGATTATTTTTATTAAATTCATTTATCTTTATACAGACACAGATAACGAAGAAGGAACAAATGCTACCCTGAGCCAAGTTCTAGTGATCGTCGGGCTTTTTGACCCATCACTTTTTCTGTTACTTAAATGACAATTCAAGAACAGACGACACTTGGAGTAAAACATTGCAGTCTAAAAGAAGCTTTTGTTGCCTTTTTAATACTCCCCTGACATCCTCAGCACCAGTAGAGAGGTTATTTTCCTTTGCGGGATAGTGAACAGTCCAAGGCGCCAGTCAATGTCGGACTTATCATTTGGAGAAATTGTGTTATTGAAAGCAAATTCTAAATGGAGTTAATGTATATTTTTCTTGTTATTTTGTTATAAATGAAGTTTGTTATTTTTTTGGTGTTACATTTAGTTATTATGTCTTGATTCAAGACTCTTGAATATCTTTATTTGCTGTACAAAATTGAATAAAACAATTTATTAAAAATTAAAAAAAGCAAAAAGACCAAAGTTGTTTGGGGTTTTGGATTGAAAAGAATCAAAAAGAATCAAAAATAATCGAAAAGAATCGCTGAAAAGAATCAATTATTTATTTTGATTATTTTTGATTATTTTTGATTCTTTTCAGTAATCCAGAGTAATCCTGATTATTTTTTGATTACTTGTAATCTTAATCATTACGTAATCTACTTGGGACCAAGATAATCGTAATATAATCAATTATTTCACTCTCAAATACAAAGTAATCAGATTACTAATAATTACGATTAGTAATCAAAACTTAACAGGTATGGTCGCAATGGGAAGCGAGACCAAACAAAACAAAGCTGAGAATTCCATTAAAGTGCTCTCGAGCTAATTTCAACGTACAGAAGTTCACTTCAGCAGGCCTTGTTTTGTGTAATGCTTCAACGCGGTTTCACCTTATATTTAATTCCACATTTTAATACTAGAATATATACTTTTTATGATTTTGGTGATCAGGCAATTTGCATAGTTTGCATATTGTTTTTATTTTTTTTTTTGCCATGCATTCAAAGAGATATTGAATAGATATCGCGTTTTATTAAATCTGAGGGAAAATATGTAACATACTTCTATAGCATTAGCATTGCGAAGACCAAAAAGACGAGTAGGGTGTAATACGCGGTGAAGCACACGAAATATCTGGTACAGTAAGCGAGAAGCTACATTCGTTCAGTTTGCGTATCCTGTGACGTCAGGCTAACAAAGATGTAATAGACAATCTAAGGACACGTAGATCTTGTGACGTCTAATAGACGAGCTTCTTCTCACCTTTGTTCGGCTACCTGCTGAGAAGAGTGCAGCTGCAACCAGACCAAGGAGAAACTAACGAAGGAACTCAAGAATACATTGACTAAGCGCCTACATGCTAAACTTTAAGCTTGAACCACGTTTTATCTTTGTTGTGCAGGATGAGGGAGATCAAGAGGCATGATGCCAGCTGCGCTGACTAACTTGGAACTGAAAGTGTTATTATGCAATCTAAGTCCACCACTGTCATTAAACGATGCTGGGTAGTACCAAGGCTAAATCAAGATGATAGCTTGTGATGGCGAGCGATCGTACCAAGTACGAAGTACCTCGAATCCAAACAAGTAGTAGAAGATGGGATCCGATATATATCTCTGCTACACTATCGCAACAGCTACTGCAGCTGATCAGAGTCTGCAACCCGCATCTACCAACTATGGGATGGAGATTCATCAAGGTCTTCGAAGACTCAGCAGCGGAATTTTCAGTGGGGACGAATCGAGCCTGGTGCTGGCGAAAAGTGACCATGACCTGACCTACAAGTCGGACGCCGACCTAGAAATCGGATGGCGATGCAGTATAACACTTGGCATCGGATAGATATTATGGAGTGACAAAAGACAATAGTTGATGAGTGTTCTTCACATTAATCTTCACCACAACAAATAAGCTTCTCTAGCTCTAATTAAACGCAGGCGGCAGAACATCCTGACTTTGTGCTCATCAAAGAGCCATGGGTTAATGAAGGGAATACAAGTATTCGCGGACTGAGGAAGTTATAATTTATGCATGCAAAACTGCGAAGATAAAGCCATGTATAGTGGCTATTATAAAAACCTTTATGTTTTTATGTTATATGTTATGTTATATAGTAGGTCACTATAGCCAGGCTGGATACCACTATAGTAAGTATGAAGAAGTACTACCGCAGCTGGTGAATGATTTGGTACGCGATAACGAACTTTACTCTACTTGGATGTGACTCCAATTTACACCACGAAACTACAGCAAGGAGAAGAGGAGTCGGATAGCTTTATAATCTATTAAAGTCATACAAAGATAGTATGGAAAACAAAAAGAAATTCGTGGACATCTTTTTGAAATGGTATCGAGAACACGGCGGAATTTTCTAGAAAATAATGGCACAATCGGTGCCTAGTATTGGATACCTTCAGAAGCCAGACCACAGCTGGTATGCAGTGACGAGTCTTTAGGCCTATCAATGGATACCCTCTTCCTAGATGGGTCTGAAAACCATATGCTTTAGCATACACCCGACAGTGGAGTCGAGATAAATTTCATGTCTTCAGCTATGTGTCAGTTAGTAAGGTTCATTGGGCGATAGTCAGGTTCAAGCCCATCAAATCGCCACGGCTAAATTATAGCAGTCCCAAAACTATATAATAGTCTAGTTAGTAACCATTCTTAAGTGGGTGCTGAAACTAAACTACATTCTTTCGTTATGGAGGAAAGTCAAAGTAATATATATACCAAAGGCGACCAAAAGCTCACATACAAGTCCAAAGAACTTCAGATCAATTAGTCTCTTCTCACTTCTCTTATAAAAGGTTGGAAGGCTAATAGAATTACACATAAAAAACAAATTAAGCACAGAAACAACACTTTTGAGGTAAAGAATACATTCTATTTGCCTTCTTAGGCATAGAAGGCGCTTTTAATAACAGTCAGTCAGGGGCCATATTAGGCGGGTTTAAAGGCTTGGGCTGAACCTCTCAGAAAATTAACATACTTAAACCTTTGGGCCTAACGTAAATACTAGCAAGACAAAGCTGTATTGTTTACTAAGAAACGCAGTACTCAGTTGTTGTTATACCTGCCATGATTGAAGAACGAACGCAAAATGGATTTGTATATCGCGCATGGCGAAACGATTTCATACAGATCGAATACACATTTTATCATGGAAATACATATATACGCAAGAATAGCGTTTACAAGTTATTTAATTTTATTATCAAAATAAATGTTCTTCATAATGTTCAAGTGCCAATAAGACAAAAAACCGCTCGAAGTAATGATATATTGCTACCGTTAAGGACAGTGTTGCTGAAGAGCGCAATATGTTGATTCCATGGAGTTCTCAAGAATTGGGACTGTCTCAAATCATAATCTGGCGCATTTTGAGAAAGGATTTAGGCTGACATCCGTATAAAATTGTTTCAACTCTAGAACATAAGTCATTGCACTAGCGTAAAAGTCGTGAATTTGCTGATTTTGCCTTGGAACAACTTGAAAACGATAACGGTTTTTACAAAAATCAGCTTCTCCGATGAGGCTAACTTTCATCTGAGTGATGCGGTAAATACACAAACCTGTCGATTCTGGCGGGAAGAAAATCCACAAATTATTCATGAACAACCATTACTTTCATCTAATTTGACAGTTTGGTATGGTTTTTGTCAGTCCGAATCATCGGTCCGTAGTTCATTCGAAATTATGCTAATGACACCGTTACTGACAATGGAGTAAAATGTATTCAAAGTTAGTTAGTACCGAGTTGAATTTTTCGTGAAAGCCGAGTATTTGAAGAAATTGTAAAAATTTGTTTTATTATAAAGTTTAGATATTCTATTTGATATTTAGGGATCTTATTAAAATTTTTGATGAAGTTTTCGATGTTATCTAAAAAAATTCTCCTTATCTATAAAGTTAGATAAACTACTGAAGATAATCATTACTGGTTTGCTTGAAAAATGCAATTTTTCTACCAGCAAGTTGTATTTAACAAAATTTCCACCAAATCAATCATCTGACTGCCATATACATATGTACATATCATTGCACTGAAGCAGTCTAACAGAGCAAATAAAACCAAACAATAAGTCATTAAAGCACATGAAATGGCGCATTGGTATGGTTCGAAAACTGCAATTATTGATGGATATAGTAATCAAGTTTTTATCTCTTGCAACAAAGTTGCTAAGGAGAGTATTATAGTTTTGTTCACATAACGGTTGTTTGTAAGTCCTAACACTAAAAGGGTCAGATATAGGGTTATATATACCAAAGTGATCAGGGTGACGAGTAGAGTAGAGAAATCCGGATGTCTGCCTGTCCGTCCGTCTGTCTGTCCGTCGGTCCTTCCGTCCAAGCTGTAACATAAATTGAGATATCATGATGAAACTTGGTACACGTATTTTTTGGCTCCATAAGAAGGTTAAGTTCGAAGATGGGCAAAATCGGCCCACTGCCACGCCCACAAAATGGCGAAAACCGGAAAACTATAAAGTGTCATAACTAAGCCATAAATAAAGATATTAAAGTGAAATTTGGCACAAAAGATCGCATTAGGGAGGGGCATATTTGGACGTACATTTTTTGGAAAAGTGGGCGTGGCCCCGCCCCCTACTAAGTCTTTAACTTGGAATCTACTATAGGTATGTCAACCAAACTCTACAGAGTCGTTTTCTTGAGGCATTTCCATATACAGTTCAAAAATGGAAGAAATCGGATAATAACCACGCCCACCTCCCATACAAAGGTTATGTTGAAAATCACTAAAAGTGCGTTAACCGACTAACAAAAAACGTCAGAAACACTAAATTTTACGGAAGAAATGGCAAAAGGAAGCTGCACCCAGGCTTTTTTTTAAATTGAAAATGGGCGTGGCGTCGCCCACTTATGGACCAAAACCATATCTCAGGAATTACTCCACCTATTTCAATGAAATTCGGTATATAATATCTTCCTAACACCCTCATGACATGTACGAAATGTGGGTGAAATCGGTTCACAACCACGCCTTCTTCCAGTATAACGCTATTTTGAATTCCATCTGATGCCTTCTCTCTATAATATATACATTAGGAAATGAAAATACAATTCAATACTCAAAGTACACAAATTGATCTAATCTAATTAATTTTACAGAAAAATAAAAAAATAGGTAAATGACGGATAATGAAATCTCGATTATCACTTTATCATGCGAGAGTATAAAATGTTCGGTGACACCCGAACTTAGCCCTTCTTTACTTGTTTGTATATGCTGTGGTTTGCTTAACGAACATTTCTAAACTTCAATACAACTAGCTACTCAAATTTGTTCATGACTACATAGTATAATTGATACACCTATTAATCTTCACGCATTCAACTCTATAAGCAAATCATGCAGCAGAAATGTTGTAATAAAATATTGGTTGCAAAAACTAAAAGGAAAGTCAAGACTTTAGTTTCAATTTGTGGAAAGTGACTAAAATTACTAAGTTTTTCTTGCAAATAGTGTCATAATAATAGCTTTAAATTCCTATAACTATAATTTAAAACTCAATTTTAAAAACAATTGTATATTACAAAATTTTAAAGGTAGGGTCGTTATTATCTGATTTTATTCACCTCTTCTCAGCACGCATGGTGGCTTGAAACTCCTGTACATTTAACCACTTAGAAGGCGGGGCCACGCTTTCTATCACCGCTGCTTAGTTATGACACTTTATAGGTTTTCGTTTAATGCCATTTTGCGGACGTGGCAGTCGTCCGATTATGTCCTTTCACATTATGACCCTTCTAGTTTGCCAATGTTTACTCAAGTTATCACTAGCAGTCACCCGGATTTCACCACGTCCCGTCACCCGGACGTACATATATACATATATATTTATCTCCATATCTATCTCGCCATATTTATCTCGATTTGATTAAGATGATACAAACAACTGTGAGGTAAACAACACTATTATACTCTGTGCAACTTTATTATTTAATTATTTTTTATTTACAAATCTCATCACTGAGTGATGAAGTAAACCATGGGGATGGACTTACCCACACACGGTTTGTAGGATGAATGAAATACAATATCGTTTATACTACTCCAAAATAGATTTGGCATATATCAAGTGAATGCGAACCTTTGTTAAAAAAAAAAAAAATGATAAATGAGAACACGCGTGGTCTTCTAATGGTTTGTCAGGTTCAAATCAAATAATATTTTCAACTAACTAGTATTTGTACATTTAATTTTTATTTACTTAAAGTTAGTTCATAAGGAAGCTGAAGTGTCAGCATCAACATATTTCGGCAGGATGTTAATCGTTCTTTTCTGTTTACAATTATTTTTACTTCATATGTTCTACTATGTATGAACAGAAAAAGCATATAAAATTCTTAAGTAAGCAAAGCGTGCATACATATTTTTATTTATGAAACTTTATAATTATAAAGTGCAAAAATACATTTTTGTTTACAATTATGATAAAACTGGTGTGTGAATCGTCCCCGATTCACAATTATTATTTAAATCTATTTATATGTTTGGTCTAAAATGTGAATTCTTGCGATTGCATATTTTCTATGGGTTTAGGCATTTTGCGAAATTTTTTGAGTTCTAATATTGTAGAAGTTATGAAAATTATTCCTCAAATTAAATTTATGTACCAACAAGTAAGAAAGGGCTAAGTTCGGTTGCAACTTAACATTTTGTACTCTTGCAACTTGCAAGAATCGTAAACAGGGTAATGCCTTAAGCTCTAAAGCGTCAACCAGAGGATCAGAATCCAAGCAATTTTACGTATACTTCTTCTTCCTAATTGGCGTAGACACCGTTTCGCGAATATAGCCGAGTTAACAACAGCGCGCCAGTCGTTTCTTCTTTTCGCTAAGTGGCGCCATAAATCTTTCGCAGAACTTTTCTCTCAAAAACTCGTAACATCGACTCTTCGGTTGCTGTCATCATTCAAGCCTCTGCACATATGGCAGGACGGGAATTATGAGCGCCTTATAGAGTTTGGCTTTTGATCGTCGAGAGAGGACTTTACTTTTCAATTGCCTACTCAGTCCACAGTAGCACCTGTTGGCAAGGGCAATCCTGCGTTAGATTTCCTGGTCGACATTGCTGGTGGTGTTAATACTGGTTCCTAAATAGACGAAGTTATCTACAACTTCAAAGTTATGACTGTCAACAGTGACGTGAGAGCCAAGTCGCGAGTGCGACGACTGTTTGTTTGATGACAGGAGATATTTCGTCTTGCCCTCGTTCACTGCCAGACCCATTTGTTTTGCTTCCTTGTCTAGTCTGGAGAAAGCCGAACTAACAGCGCGGGTGTTGAGGCCGATGATATCAATATCATCGGCATACGCCAGCAGCTGTACACTCTTATAAAAGATGGTACCTTCTCTATTAAGCTCGGCAGCTCGAACTATTTTCTCCAGAAGCAGGTGGAAAAAAGTCACTCGATAGGGAATCGCCTTGTCTGAAACCTCGTTTGGTAACGGCTCGGAGAGGTCCTTCCCGATCCTGACGGAGCTTTTCGTGTTGTTCAACGTCAGTTTACACAGCCGTATTAGTTTTGCGGGGATACCAAATTCAGACATCGCGGCATAAAGGCAGCTCCTTTACGTGCTGTCGAAAGCAGCTTTGAAATCGACGAAGAGGTGGTGTGTGCCGATTCTCCTTTCACGGGTTTTTTCCAAGATTTAGCGCGTGGTAAATATTTGGCGGTTGTTGATTTGCCAGGTCTAAAGCCACACTGATAAGGTCCAATCAGTTTGTTGACGGTGGCTTCAATCTTTCACACAATACGCTCGATAGAACCTTATATGCGATGTTGAGGCGGCTTACCCCACGGTAGTTGGCGCAGATTGTGGGGTCTCCTGTTTTATAGATTGGGCAGGGCACACTTAAATTCCAATCGTTGGCCATTCGTTGGCCATTCTTTCGCCCGAATTGGGGGAATTCGGGTTCGCCTTCTCCTGGCGTTGTGCGTTCACTGCCATTCAGCAGGCTGGAGAAGTGTTCCCTCCATAATTTAAGTATGCTCTGGGAATCGGTGACTGATCACTTTTGGGGGTTCTACAAGAGTATGCTCTGGTTTTGAAACCTTGTGTAAGCCGCCGCATTCTTTCGTAGAATTTTCGAGCATTACTCCTGTCGGCCAGCTTATCAAGCTCTTCGTACTCACGCTTTTCGGTCTCTTTCTTTTTCTGTCTGTAAATGTGTCTCGATTCCGTCTTCAACTCTCGGTATCTATCCCATCCCGCACGTGTAGTGGTCGATCGTAACGTTGCGAGGTAGGCAGCCTATTTTCACTCCGCTGTGACACGGCACTCCTCATCGTACCAGCTGTTCTTTTGCAATTTCCGAAAACCAATGGTTTAGGTTGCAGCTGTACGTAAGGAGTTTGAAATGCCGTCCCACAGTTCCCTTATACCTAGTTGTTGACGAGTGCTCTCAGAGAGCAGGAGTGCAAGTCGAGTAGCAAATCGTTCGACTGTCTGTTGTGATTGCAGCTTCTCGATGTCGAACCTTCCTTGTGTTTGTTGACGTGCGTTTTTTGCAGCACAGAGGCGGGTGCGAGTCTTGGCAGCAACAAGATAGTGGGTCCGAGTCGATGTTAGGACCTCGGAGCGTACGCACGTCTGGAACACTGGAGACGTGTCTTCCGTCTATCACAATATGATCGATCTGGTTGGTGGCTTTTCGATTCAGAGACAGCCAGGTAACTTGATGTATCTTCCTGTGCTGGAATCCAGTACCACAGATAACCATATTTCGGGCCCCGGCGAAGTCAATCAGCCTCAACCCATTTGGAGATGTTTCGTCGTGGAAGCTGAATTTACCCACCGTAGTGCTAAAGATACCTTCTTTGCCCACCTTGGCGTTAAGGTCGCCAAGCACGATTTTGACATCGTGGCAGGGGCAGCTCTCATAAGCGCGCTCCAAGCGCTCATAGAAGGCATCTTTGGTCACATCGTCGTTCTCTTCCATCGGGGCGCGGGCGCAAATCAGTGATATGTTGAAGAACCTCGCTTTGATGCGGATTGTGACTAGACGTTCATTCATCGGAGTGAATGATAGTACTCGGCGACGGAGTCTCTCTCCCACCACGAATCCAACACCAAACTTGCGCTCCTTTATATGTCAACTGTAGTAAATGTCACAAGGACCTACTCGTATCTGTCCTTGTCCCGTCCATCGCATTTCTTGGACGGCGGTGATGTCAGCCTTTATTTTCGCGAGGACATCAACCAGCTGGGCAGCGGCACCTTCCCAATTAAGGGACTCATACACTGACCGACATATTCGGCATGAGACTTGTTAGAAAAAGGAAAATTATTGTACGCAGTAATTTGGTGTTGGGGTGGTTTCGACCCGATTTTATCTATTAACTATTATCGTGTCATTTACTAGAAAAAATACTCCCTGGGTTTTATTAAGGTACCTTAAATACAATCGCCAATCGCCAAGCTGACTTAGTTGGGTTTTCCAAAATTCTGATATTGGTTATATGGGGGCTAGGTCAAGTTTTCACCCATTTTTTTGTTTAAAAAAAAAACACTGTTATAAGTGAAACAAGCTTGGTAGTTTTCATGGAAATACCTCAAATAGTGGCCGAAATATCCAGCATAAAGCCACCCGGAAGTTCGAAAATGTTTATATTGGGTATATGGTGGCTCAGGGAAGTATTGACCCCAGTATCTATAGTTGACATTTGACCAAAAATATTAGTCAACGTATGGGATATATAATTGAAATTCAGAGAGAATGTTTTCTTGATAATAGTATATCAGTGTATCCAAAATGGGTTAAATCGGGTTAGTACTTCTCAAATTCAAAAATTTCGGACTTTCGGTAGACATTTGGGAAAAAGTTGCGAATTGTGCTTTTTTGTTTTATTATATATTCGGAAGACTTAATATATCGTAGTATCGTTAAGAATCCCTTCGCAAAAAGTACATAACTTGTCTTTTCTGACCTTCAACATATATAAGTCTCTACAACGCCACATAATAAGAAATATGACAACCGATACTATCACATCAATGTGACATGTTCGACAGTTGAAAAATCAGTTAATAACAACAAATTGATGAACCAAAGTCGGTAAGTACATACATATGTATAATATATTTTTCGGTTTAAAATGATATACCAATGATAACATAATTCAGAACTCTTTTCTTAGCCCTCTAAGTATTTGATATAACCATGTACAATATGATTGGTGCAAAATCAACAAAAAATTAAGACATACATATTTTGGTCGCTCCAAGTATGTTTGCTTGTGAGTGATCACTACTTATTACTAAGAGGGTATGTAAGTAAGGAAGGGGTAAGTTCGGGTGCACCCGAACATTTTATACTCTTTTAACTTACAAGAATCAATTACTTTGAAATACTTCATGTTGTAAAATGTCAACCTGAGGATGGAAATCTAATTTAGTTTACTTGTGTTGTTTTATTACAATTTGATTCATTTCTTTCAATTCCTTTTATACAAAGAATTTCCTTCTTCCTCCTTAATTGGAAATACTACTTATTTCTTTTTTTGTTCTTCTTTATTTGTAAATGTTTTTAATTACATTTTTTTACTCTTTAAAAGTTTTTCGGTCCAGAAATGTGCTTTGTCTTTATCGTGTTCAGTAACATAATATTTTGTCTTCGTTCTACACAAATACTGTATACGAGTATGTTTATGTAACTCCTATACTGACAGACACATTAGGTTTATTAGTTAGTACATATTAGGCAGTTGGGGTGGTATCGGCAAGATTTTATCTATTTTTCTCAATACCACATACCAGGAACATGTCACACACTAAAGCATTAACCTTATAGAGTGAAGTCTGCCGAATGTTCGAAAATCCTGATATTAGTTATAAAGGGGCTAAGTCAAGTTTTCGCTGAAGTTTATCTATTTACGGGACAAAGATGCATTGCTATGAGTAAAACACACTGGCTCATTTGCATTGAGATGACTCTCATATTGGTCGATATATACGGTACAAAGCCATCGGAAGTTCGAAAATTTTTATATTAAGTATATGGGGCTAAGGGAAGAATTGGTAAGATTCAACCCCACCCAGGGGCTTGAACAGTTTTTATTCATTTTAAATAATTTTTTGTCATAAGGTGACACACACCAAAGATATTATTAGTGCAAAGTTTTATCCCGTTTTATTAACTGCTTCTTGATTTGTGTACTGGAAATTGAACGAATCTAGGGGAATTAAAATTATGTTCAATGGAAAGTAGTTTTCACAACGTGATATAGGAATATAAAAAGAATGTCATTTACTAAATTTTGTCGAAATAAGTCCCGAAATAAGGGATTTCGCCAAAAAGTGGGCGGTTTGGTGGGCTATAAAGCCTTACCATATAATTTTTCCGAAAAGGAAGAAGTCGCAAGGTGCCATATCAGGTGAATATGGGGAATGATTAATGATTAAAACGTGATTTTTGGTCAAAAAATCGGTCACAAGCATCGATAGATGAGACGCCGCATCATCGTTCAACAAATGCCAACTTTCATCTTCGCGATATTCGGGCCGAACACGTCGAATACAGCGCACCATACGCTTCAAAACTCCAAAATAGAATACCGCGTTAACGTTTTGGCTGGGTGGAACAAATTCTTTCCAGACAATACCCTTGGAATCTTAAAAACAAATCAGCATTGTCTTCAATTTTGACTTCTTCATGCGCGATTTTTCGGGTTTCGGCTCGTCCGGTGCCTTCCATTCAGCAATCTGGTGTTTCGTTTCGAGATCATATTGGAAACACCACGATTCGTCACCAGTCACAATATTGTAAAGTACGCTTTTTTCCTCTTTAATGATGTCCTTCGAATGTTGGATTCTCAGCACTTTTTGGTCGTCAGTCAATTTCATTATTATTATACATTATTTTAAGGGTTTAGACGGCGATCTTTTTCGGTCTCATTCATATTCATAATAAAATCTCACTCGGAAGATGGCCTCTTTTTCTCGGGACCATACTCAAAGATCCATTACTCGCTCACCTTGCACATGTTGAAGTGCTCCGTCACAATGTCATGAATCACAGATTTTGATAAATTTAACATCTGGGAAATTAAATGAATACTTAGTCGATGGTCTGAGTTAAAAAATTTGCGCACACGATTCACATTGCCGGTGTTTGTGCCTGCGACAGGTCTGCCAGCACGATCTTCATCAGCGACCTCTTCCCGGCCCTCCAAAAAGGCCTGGTGCCACCGAAACACACCAGTTCTTGCTAAAGCAACATCTGGGTAAGCCTGCTTGATCATCAATACTTCTCTGAGCCATATACTTCATATAAACATTTTCGAACTTCTTGGTGACTTTATGCTAGATATACCGGCCAATATTTGAGTCCTCTCAATGAAAATTTCAGAACGTATTTTGCTCATAACAGTATGGGCCTAAAACTTGGCTTAGCCCCCATGTAACTATTAACAGTATTTTCGAACATCCGGCTGATTGAAAATTGAATTCCGCTATACACAGTTGTCGCAAGAAAATGTCTGTAAATAATATACTACTGTGATCAAGTTGACAGGTTAATTTTTAATTTATACTTCGCGTGTTTTTCGAATCAGTAAGTTGGTAGTACTGTTAGTGACATCTATGCTAAATTCAAATAAATCACGTTAAAATATTCATTAGTATTTGAGATACCCGTCATCATGTGAGGCTCTGAAAGTGAATTCTTCGATTTTTACTAGTTCTGAATTTAATGACCAAAGAAGTGCGATAATGCACCATCTCATACTGCATTGGTTATTCGTGATTTTCAACTATTATCATGCCGCAACCACCGCATTCGCCTGATTTTCCTTCATGTAACTTCTAGTTATTCAGCAAATTCACATGACTACTCCGAGGACACCGTTTTGACTCAATTGAGGATATAAAAGCTGATTCGACAAAGGAAGGCCATCACGACGGAGGAGTTTTCCAAGTGCAATGGTGACTGGAAAATTCGTTGGCATAAGCGTACTGCAGCGAGAGGGGATTACTTTGAAGTAAATGAAATGGACAAAATTCACCTTTCAGTTTGATCACTTGCGTACTTGCGTTGAGGGTAATATTATTTTGCTCAATTGTGATATTTTCAATTCCGCTTATGCTAACTGGGGTGAAATGAGCTCACCCTTTTTCAATACCACAATAACATTTCATTCGCTGTATTATAAGTTTTCTGATTGATTGCTTTTAAATTAGGCGAAGGAGAAAGCTACAAAGAAAGAAAGAAGAGTTTACTTAGACTGAGCTCAGACTAACAACTTTTATTGTTTGTTTTGTTGACAGCTTCGCTTTTGATGTTTCCCATTCCTTTCACATGGGCAACTCGAATCGAGCACATCTCTTTTAATCCCTACTCATATTTTCTCAAACACTTGCATGCTTCATTTATGCAGTACACAACAATATTTTTCATTAGCTATTTTTTTATTTATTCAACAATTTCGAAAATATTGTGTTATATTAATGATATTTGTTTGCACAATGCAGTAGATACAAAAATTATATAGCAAATTTGAATTATTGAAACATATTGTAAATACAAAACGAAAAGGACTGCGCATCGCATTTTCCCATCAGCCAATTACAAAGCACCCTACATTTAAGTACATACATATATGCTTTGCTGTGATTCTATAAACATCGAGATATAAGAGAATATTAACTAAAAACTGGGTAGCATACAAAATAAGTATATGACGTGTTTTTGGAAATAAAAAATCAGATATTTTGGTTTTTCTTAGAAGAGAATTTATTACAAAAAATATTTATTAGTATTGTTTATTCATTTCTACGCCAGTAAAGCTTCAGGCACAACCAAACAGGAATAAAAATCTATTTGAGGTAATGAGCACTTTTGTCTCCATTGGTCATTTTCCTCATCATAGACTGATACACATATCTTGCCAGCAGAGATGCCACCAATAGCCCATAGTTTATTCCCCAGCGATACGCTAGCTAGAAGATCACCGCTAACTTGCAAAGAGCAAATCTGTGAAATGTTTTCAAGAATATTTAGTTTGACATCAAGCGATTGGCAAAAATCAAGTTAATATACCTTAGACCATGTGTCTTGCTGAGGATTGTAACGTTCAACAAGGCAGTTATTGTCTTTATTGCTTAAAACATAAATGTGACCCTTATGTGCAGCTGTCTGTAATATAAAAAATAGCAATAAACGTTGTATTTAATTATACTAGAGCTAAGAGGGCGACTAAATAAATAAGACTATTTTGAGTTATTTTTATTGAAGCGGAGCTAATTTGGCTGGTTTTGAAAACTCAAAAGTAGGCTTGGAACGGTGAAATCAAATTGACTCTCTTATTGTAGCGACAGCATATATTCACAAATAAATTGAAAAATTTTACCAAATCATTACTTGCTGAACGTTCTACAAATATAAATAAGTATTTTTTAATCTAACTTACAATAGGATCAGTGTGAAATCCTGTCATTTTCGCGCAAGAAGTCCATGTATTCGAATCCGGGTTGTAGCATTCGATAGATTTTAGGTAGCTATCGACATTATAGCCGCCCATTATGTATATTTTACTATTCAAACTCACTGCACTGGCCTGAAATCGTCCAACAATCAAGCTGTTCACGAACTTCCAACCTTCAGAAGTCGTATATCTGGAAATAAAGGAAAGCAATGAAAAAAGAATGCATACTATCTATTAACTGTAGCGCCAAAAGTGACATTTCGTCACGTTGCATATTCCATTAAAAAAACTTAGAATTATTCTAAAGAAGTCAAAGAGTTAGAGCTTTCTAAAGTCAGAGTTAATCTATGATCTGATTTTACAGTGACAGTTTACTGAATTCCCTCCTTCCTAAATGTAGAACTACCTATTTTGTCCACTCTAACGCATCTAGATTATAGTACTTTCAATATTAAGCATAAAGTTAACATAAAATTGTTAAAGCCCACAATCACCATCCTTAGGTAATTCGATACAGATTTAAACGTATTTACCTTTCCACCGACGACAGAGTATTATTTCCCTCACTACCACCAATCGCGTAGATTTTACCATCTAATTCGACAACACAGTGTTCGTCTCTTGCTTGGTTCATGACGGGCAAATTTTGCCAAGTCTTATTCCGAATATTCCAGCTGCGGACAATGTTGACTGATTCACCTTTTTTATTACCGCCAATAAATAATAAATTATCATCCTTTAAAATAGTTCCATACCATCGGTATTTGTATTTTATACTCGCATATTCTTGCCACTTATCCTCAGCTTTGTTATATTGCAGTAGCTTAGGATTGATCTATTCCAAAAACAATGTAAGTATATTAATTTAAGATTATCATTTTTGAATATAAGCCACAGTGTGCCCTTACCGATGAGCAAAGCGCTAGGATTGTTTTCTCAACCCAATTTGTACCACTGATTCCACGTGGTTCTGTAAATCGCAAATTTATCTTTGTTCGTGCTTCAGGCTTACAGATCCACAATAATGCCTTGAAGGTCAGCAGCTCACAGCCAGGTAGTGGATGTATGTGTGTCAACAGAAAGTCTGCATCGAATTGGATAAGCCGGAGACAAGCTATTAAAAGTGGCAGGTGCTCTTGACGCGCTGGAACATCGAAATTGAACCAGCGTTTTATGGCATCGTAGGCATCTTTCTCACGGGCTATATTTAAATTGTCAGATTCCAGAAGACGTTGCATTTTTTCAACATCAAAATTCAAAAACTCATTGCTTTGGCTGATCTAGAATTATTACATAGAAACAAATGTCGATTACACAAGTACCGCTATTGTGAGACATTACGTGTATATTTAGACTTACCTTCATAAAATTCTGTGTTTCGAATTCGATGATTTTCTGCTTAAGAAATTCACATTGCGTTTCACGCTCTAGCGTGTAAGCACCCTGCAATGTATATTCATCGATATGTGACATAAGGTAGTCCACGCTACTGGTTATGGCATCGTCCAACTGCAAAACGATTGCCGCTTTTACCATAGCACCGACATTGTTAACGGTAATGAGTGTCTGGCCGGTGTAACAAAAGGCTATTAGACGCTCAAAAATATCGCTATCGATATCATTTATTTCGATAACGGAATTATTGCCTTGCTCGCTATTGAAAATGTTCTCAAAGTAAGGACTCGCTGCTGCGAGTATCAAACGATGCGCGGGTATACTGTGCATTCCAAGAATTACAAATATTAATCTATAACATTTTATTTAAGCTGAGGACAAAGCAATACTTACACAGCCGTTGAGTTCGTAAATTTAAATGTCACATCGATTAGAGACTGCTCGTCGTAAAAGCAAAATATTTTCGCCATTAATTTCTCCATGAAACGGTTCGCCTCAGTCGAATTACTCTGAAGAGTTGGTTTTTGCGTACAACTCGTGGCCATTACTAGTTATTTAACTTTCCTTTTGGAAGAAAAAAAATACAATATTAAATAAAATGTTTTAAATAAGTAAATTCAACTCGATCCTTGCTTTCAAGTAATCTAACCTTGAGACGATGAAATATATTTTTTACAAATCGGGAAAAAATGTTATAAAAATCGAAATCGGAACACAAGTTTGCCCTCAGATACCGAATATGTAGTGCCCAGTTCCTATGACTTATTTTTTTTACCGAAAATAGCGATCAATCTGTGAGATATAGTATTGAATTTCAGTGATCGTGGAATATTGAATATATTAATGGTGGTCTATGTGTATATGTGACATTTGAATGAAATGTGGAATGGGAACATGTTTGCTCAAACAGAATATGGAATGATATGAATATTATCTAAATCGGTTCAAACCTCATATTCCTTCCTATACACAATATATTAAACTCTCTATCACTACTACTCTTTAGTTGAGTTTGTATCACGAACATACATATATATTAGGGTGTGCCATTTTGAGGCAACCTTTTTTTTCAACTGAAAAACAGGCTCAAAACTTTCAAAATGTGTAAAAAAAAGTTACTCAAAAGATAAGGTCTTAATATTAATATTATTTTTTCGAATGTCAAGAATCGATTCTTAATCGACTTCGACTACTGAAGATCGATTTCGAAAAATCGATTATTTTACGAGAAAACTCGATTTACGAGTAGGATTTTTACACATTTCGAAAGTTTTGAGCCTGTTTTTCAGTTGAAAAAAAAGGTTGCCTCAAAATGGTACACCCTAATATATATATATTTCATTTGAGGTTAGTTTTAGTACTGAAACTAAGTGAGCGTTTGATCTATAATTTAGCAATAATATGATGCCAAACCTGGTTACAATTCTTTTACGGTTTCCCTCCTTTTTTCATCGAATAAATCCCAAATCCTAAACACAAACACTTAACTCAATTTTTTAGCGTTTAATTGGTTAGCTGGTCATACAATTATTATATTTCAGTTGTTTTCCACATTCGTCACACTGGACATTAGATCCATCATTTACTTTGTTTTTTAAATAAATTCCCAAGGCGCTACCGTTTTAATAAATATAATTAGAAATAAAATTTAATAGAATTAATCAAAAAATTTGACTTCGATACTTGCGGTAAGAGCTTGTTGATTTTGGTAACGGTAACTTAGTTTGAATACATTTCTGAGAAGTCCCGTTTTTTCGAAGATGAATTCTTATATGTGCCTTTAGGGAGATTTGAATCAGTTTTAACTGACATTTTGTGTAGAGCGGTTTCATAATGGCACGGAAAAAATTTACGTTGCTAACAATAAAAGAGAAAGTTGACATTTTAAAGAAACTAAGTGCAGGATATTCTGTAAATTCCTTAGCCAAAAGCCTTCAAGTGCTTGTATTAAGAAAAATAAAGCCACCATAAAGAAGTTCGCGTCGCATGCTGAATCTAGTCCAGGAAAGAGGAAAACGTTTAAGCCATCAGAACTTCCAAAAATGGAAAAAGCACTCATGAAATGGTTTGCAAAACAACGAGCACAGAGTTGTTTTCCAGATGACTTTCGTGTTGGCTATGGGTGGATCACTAATTTCAAAAACAGATATGGAATACAAACACTGAAAATATGTGGCGAAAAACTTTCGAATAATACTCATTTAGTTAATCCATTTCTGCTAAAGTTAAACAAAACAAGTAAGGAAGGGCTAAGTTTGGGTGTCACCGAACATTTTATACTCCCGCATGATAAAGTGATAATCGAGATTTCATTATACGCCATTTAGACATTTTTCAAATACCGTATTTGTGTAAAGTTTTATTCCGCTATCATCATTGGTTCCTAATGTATATACTCGTATTACACAGAGAAGGCATCAGATGGAATTCAAAATAGCGTTATATTGGAAGAAGGCGTGGTTGTGAACCGATTTCACCCATATTTCGTACATGTCATCAGGGTGTTAAGAAAATATTATATACCGAATTTCATTGAAATCGGTAAAGTAGTTCCTGAGATATGGTTTTTGGTCCATAAGTGGGCGACGCCACGCCCATTTTCAATTTTTAAAAAAAGCCTGGGTGCAGTTTCCTTCTGCCATTTCTTCCGTAAAATTTAGTGTTTCTGACCTTTTTTGTTAGCCGGTTAACACTTTTTATGTGATTTTCAACATAACCTTTGTATGGGAGGTGGGCGTGGTTATTATCCGATTTCTTCCATTTTTGAACTGTATATGGAAATGCCTGAAGGAAACGACTCCATAGAGTTTGGTAGACATAGCTATAGTAGTTTCCGAGATATGTACAAAAAACTTAGTAGGGGGTGGGGCCACGCTCACTTTTCCAAAAAACATTACGTCCAAATATGCCCCTCCCTAATGCAATCCTTTGTGCCAAATTTCACTTTAATATCTTTATTTATGGCTTAGTTACGACACTTTATAGGTTTTCGGTTTTCACCATTTTGTGGGCGTGGTAGTTGGCCGATTTTGCCCATCTTCGAACTTAACCTTCTTATGGAGCCAAGAAATACATGTACCAAGTTTCATCATGATATCTCAGTTTTTACTCAAGTTACAGCTTGCACGGACGGACGGACAGACAGACATCCGGATTTCAACTCTACTCGTTACCCTGATCCCTTTGGTATAT